>NC_134700.1:263882283-264109783 GCF_043290135.1 Rhipicephalus microplus | reverse complement strand
CTATATGTGCTTCCTCCTTGCGTTGCCTTACTTCATTCGAGAAGGCGTTGCGCAAAAGACTGTGTCTCTGTTTGAGACAGCGCATTTGCAAGTGAGACGAGGAGATGCATTTGTGTCGTGTTGTTGGGCAAATGCATTCAATGCTGGTAAAAGGTTCAGCTGTGTAGAACGGCATGCCAGTGCAATGAACATCAACAAAAAAGAACACGTCACTTATCTTTTCGGGTTTCGTGTGCGCGCTCAAGTGTGTGTGTGTGTGTGTGTGTGTGTGTGTGTGTGTGTGTGCGTGTGCGTGTGTGTGCGTGCGTGCGTGTGCGTGCGTGCGTGCGCAATCGAGTGTGTGTGTGCGTGCGTGTGTGCGTGTGCGTGCGTGTGTGTGTGCATGCATGCGCGCGTGCGTGTGTGTGTGCGTGTATGTGTGTGCGTGTATGTGTGTGTGCGTACGTGTATGTGTGTGTGTGAGTGTGCGTGCGTGTGTGTGCGTGTGCGTGCGTGTGTGCGTGTATGCGTGTGTGTGCGTGTGTGTGTGCGTGCGTGAGTGCGTGTGTGTGCATGTGCGTGCGTGTGTGTGCGTGTGCGTGCGTGCGTGTGTGTGCGTGTATGTGTGTGTGCGTGTGTGTGTATGTGTGTGTGTGCGCGTGTGCGTGTGCGTGCGTGTGTGTGTGTGTGTGCGTGTGTGTGCGTGTATGTGTGTGTGTGCTTGTGCGTGTGTGTGTGTGTGTGTGTGTGTGTGTGCGTGTGTGTGTTTAAGCTCGAGGTGTCGTACTTCTTCTTATGTCCTCTTTTTTTGTGCAGCCCATTTCAAGGGTGATAACCAATTGCAACTTGCCCAACCATCAATTCTTCTACACGCGTCGTTCTTTTTTTAGGCTTTATCCTGACGTGTTTAGTGGCAGCTAAAGCTAAATAAAGCACTAAAAAGAAGGGCGACATGTGAAATACAATATATTGAATCCACAAAAACTGATAAATAAACGATGAGAATAAAGCGATTGTTCACACCTTTAATCCTCATTAGATATATCGACGTTCAGGGAGCTCAGAAGTGCAGTGATGCATCTTCAAAAACTGTTCATCTGGCCCCCAACTTTTTCTTATACCCTCTATGGAACTCTTTAGGTTTCTTTCTTTCTTCAGGAGATTTAAAATCCAGGGCAAAGTATATTCGTTGTTCGAAAAAAAAAAAAAACATTCTGTGTGAGCGCTCACCTCAAGTATTTCCCTTCCATATTTCTATCGCTCACCGTCCAAGCCTGTCCTCTATAGTGGGAAATTATAAATAAGCCTGAGTTTTTCCCCCGTACCCCATTAAGTAGCCTAGGAACTCTAGCGCAAGACATTCATCGGAGCTAAGCCCCCTACGTAGGCGGTGGAGGCTCTCACGCTTGAATCTCGAGGGACCCTCCGGGCAGTGCTCTTTGTTAGCCATCTTCTTTCGAAGTGGAGATCGCCAATTTAATTCACCAGGCTATCGCTTTAAAACGGCCCTCCCTAGCGAAGTATCCGAGCTTATCATATGTTGGTATTGTAATCGCAGTTGAGGAAAACTTTGTTCTGCCGTCGCAGGTCTAATGCCGAGCTGATAGCAATTGTTAGACAGCGGATGAAGCGTTGAAGATAATAACAAAATGCAGGAAAATTCTTTGCATTAGTTATGGGGCTCGCGTGATACCCTTGGCGCGGCTCTGACGTTAGTTCCGTGCATTGCACGAGTCTTTTTTCTCATCCTCTGTCTCTTGATGTTTCATCGTGTTTTGTTGTATCTGAACTGAAGAAGAAAAGTTCAAGAAGCTGTCCTTGGTTTCACGAGTTGTGTTCATGTTTTTGACCCATTGTTCTAACATTCTTTGTGTTAACCCTCCTCAAACTTAGGGACGATTTTCGCAAACGACTTGCCAGTTCGCGCTTTTAATCTCTAGGGCCTGGATTCCCAGCCATGGAGACGGAATTTCGATGCGAGTGGAATGCGAAGAATCTCTGTATTTAGACTTATATAAGTGCTCATTAAAGAATTCCTTGTGGTCTAAGTTTATGAGAAATCTCCAGCCATGGCGTGCCTTGTAATGACATCGTGGTTTCGGCACATGGACTGCCGATATTTATTGTTTTTAACCTGTCAGACCATAGACGGTTTTTGGCTGTAGTGCAGAGCTGAGTCGATGGTTGTAAACTCGGGTCATGAGCTGATTTAAAGAGAAGGAGGGAGCAAAGAAGTAATAAACAGGGAAGTCAGTCTAACTAAATTGCGGTTTGCTACCCTGAAGCGGGAGAACAAGAGGCAGACTACGAAGAGGGAAAGAGGAAGACAATTATCATTTCCCGCGCACGCGGACAATGGCTATACAGGGGAGAGTGGCAACAGTATGCGCCAACGCAAAAGGTTGGCATTTCTCTATCATTGAAAGCGATAATAATAATAATAATAATAATAATAATAATAATAATAATAATAATAATAATAATAATAATAATAATAATAATAATAATAATAATAATAATAATAATAATAATAATAATAATAATAATAATAATAATAATAAGTTAGGAAAAGGCAATGACGCTTATTTCCACAGCACAAAAGCAAACATGGTGCAGCGTCATCGGATAAGTAATGGGGGGATGAAAGATGAGGAAAAAGAAAGCTTAAAGCAGCAGACGTGTCAAGATCTATTAGTGTCCTTGTGCAGCTTTTATAGAAACACCATCACTAGTGTTTTAAATATACCTCAAACTTTAATGAAGTGATAATTTAAAAGCCCATATACTTAGATTTGGGTGCATGTTAAAGAACACCATATTTCCGAAGTCCACCACTGCGGTATCATTATCCTAGTCATGACGTGTTTTGGGAACGTAGAGCACCAGCATAAATCATTAACAAAAGTGTTGACCACGCTCAAATTACTTCGTTGAATTTCACTGAGATTGTGTCAAAGAACACAGTCGATAATATTTTCTATCTTCCTTCGTTAAATCGGCATGTTCGTAAGATCGAGAAAGGGATTTTTAGGTTTTTCTCGATCTAACTTTCTAATCTAGAGTCACCACCATGAGCTACCATGACAATGTAATATCTGCCAGCCCACACCTGCGTGTGTGTTACTAAAAGACCTTGAGGATTACCCCAACATTCTGTTTTGTATATCTTTGTATTCACCACCTATGTTTATAACATTTTTCACGAGTATTTGAAGAATGCCTTAGGATGTGCTTAATTACTCGTTCATTTTCATATACACGCACCTTGCCAAAAGCTCGTACCAAATCGTAGGACCTGCAAGTAAAAAAAAAAAGTAGGGTCGATGCAAATCGAATAGGCGGTCATGCCAAGCTACGGCAGGTTGCTGCCACAGGAAGACAACGTGAATGTCTGCAGTGACTATGCGAATAGGTCGATAAGCATGAAAGTTTCGAGAAGATGATCATTGTTGCAGTATTTCGCGTAAACAATGCAATAACGAGGGTAAGTAGCGTTGTGTTCCTGTAGGATCACTTGAAGAAACAACAAAACACCGCCAGCACGAGCACCGTCTGGTATACGTGCGAGTCCTGCCGACTGTTGTGTTCTTTGCTTGGGGAAAAGGCATGGCGTGCGGCCTCGTTAAAGTGAAGCTCAGGTCGAGACTCCAGGTTGCTACACATCCTATGTCAATGGCATTAGCACGCTTGAAGAAAAACCCACCTGTTGCAAAGTCAGGAAGAAATCTTTGCCATTTTTTTTAATATTTAACAAAAAGAAATGCCCCCTAAGTCGAGTTAAGATTGATTTGATTGATTGATATGTGGGGTTTAACGTCCCAAAACCACCATATGATTATGAGAGACGCCGTAACGGAGGGCTCCGGAAATTTTGACCACCTGGGGTTCTTTGACGGGCACCCAAATCTGAGCACACGGGTCTACAACATTTCCGCCCCCATCGGGTCGAGTTAAGAGGTAAACATGTTTCATCAACTTGGGTTGATGAAACATGTGATGAACAAGTGAAAACAGGCACTTGCCAGGAAATTAAAATTAATTTGTAACATGAAAAACGTCGTAAAGTTGAGTCTCTTTAGATTGTGCTTAACTCCAAATCACAGATACGGGACCCTATTAAGGAATTTGTAAAATTACACCATGCCGCCGAACGCTAGCACGTTGTTTGATGTCACCGTGGCTGCATTTCGAGATGACAAGAACCACGCTGCGAGACGTTCTGCATAGGCAAAGAAAGTGACTTTGATGGTAAACCTGAATTAGAAAAACGTCTAGGCTAGCCTTCCCCAACTCATTTTCATGAATTACGTAAATTTTGTTTGGTTGCACTCGCAAGCACTCGAACGCTTGCTCTATCTTTATTATATATTTATTTCTTTCGTCATTTGATATGCTATATATTGGCACCAGGCAGTGGTGGCCTATACATTAAAAATAAGCATTGCTGAGAAAGCATTAAACGAAGGACGGGATCGCGCAATCCCTATGTCTGGAGCAGATATTCGACATTTTATTACGAAAGGAGCTAACCATTATTCGATTGATAAGTGGTTTGATAGCCCTAAATCGAAGGGACCAGTACTTTATGAGGTTGATCCACACAGAAAGTTTTTCATAGCGACAGATCTACTACGACACTTGAAGACATTAATCCACAGACTTCGATTGGAAGTAGCATACACAAACAGCTTCCTGCACAAAATAGATCGATCCAACTCACCGGAATGCCATCGTGGTTATGCAGAAGAAAATGTTCGCCATATTCTTTTAGAGTGCGTTCAATACTCGAATGAAAGAGAAAGAAAATAAAAAAAAACAACAAATTAGCAAGTTTGGACAGACGGCCTCTCACATTAAAGAAATTACTTGGACCATGGCCTGAGATGCATCTTAAGAAAAAGGCGAACATCTTCCTGACAGACTTTTTAGTGGAGATTGGACTGGATAAGCACCTGTGATAGACAGCCAGGGATTGATATATATGAAATGTGTCAGTGTATATACTGACAGTAAAAAAAGGAACTAAGTGTGCGTGTGGACAATTTATGATAGTGTGAGCTTCTGCAAGCAAACTGTGCATTGGCATGATATTTGAACTAGTTTCAGTGTGCTATTTTATTTATTTTTTCGGATTTTCATTTTTGGTTACCGTTCAGTATTATTCTTTTTTTTTTCATTGCAGAACTTATTGATATAGAGTAGCCGAGGCAGTATGGACCTCAACCTCTGCACAGCAAAACAGTTAGAACAGAACAGAACAGCATTTTCTGCGAACAGCTTTCTATTCCCATTTGAGTTCATTTGAAGCTCAGTGTCCTGCATGTGTAAACGTACTACATATCACTGTGTAAATGCATATTTTAGTTGACACAATACTGAATAGTCCTCGCCTTTTGCACAACCTGAGGTTTCTGCGTTGTTCTGTTACCGCAACCGTGACATCACCCCCTTGGTGTCACGGTTACGGTTCTCGGCTACTGACTCGAAGGTTACGGGTTCGGTCCCGGTCGCAGCAGTCGCACTTAAAAGGAGGCGAAATACTATAAATACCCGCGAACTATGTGATATCCATGCATGATAAAAAGAAGAACCAGACGGTCGAAATGTTCGGAGTCCTCTCCTATAGTCTTCCTCACCACATCGTGGTTCTTAAGCGTAAACTCCTGACATTAGGCTACTAGAACAATGCTGAATGGCCGTCGCAACTCGCAACGCCTTAGGTATCCAACATCCCTCAAATGAAACACTAGGTTGACTGAAATCATTCCGCATCGTTCTGTCACCACGCCATGCACCATAAACCCAACACGCGTGCAGAGCGCCTTCACTATGTAGCAAGAAGACTGGTACCCGCCTTTCCATACCAAGCAGACTTCACACGCCGGCATACAGATATCCGTTAAGCCGGCATATCCATTAGGGGCCCATTACCAACCTAAAAAGTAACTTCGTATGTTCTCACTTGGTAGGCGCATTTAAACGCTGACAACATTGAGCAATGGTTTTGAAATTCAATCTACTCGTTTCGTTTAGTTATGCAGGTTCTGCCCCGTATATCTGTAAAGCATAAAATGAGGCGATATTTGAATGCTATCTAAAAGGTAGCCTGCTAATAATACCTCGGTATAGAAAGCCAGCGCTGCCCTGGTGGCGCACCTATACCCTTTCTCGATGCGCACCTGAAATTCACGCCCCGCCGCGGTGGTCTAGTGACTAAGGTACTCGGCTGCTGACCCGCAGGTCACGGGATCGAATCGCGGCTGCGGCGGCTGCATTTCCGATGGAGGCGGAAATGTTGTAGGCCCGTGTGCTCAGATTTGGGTGCACATTAAAGTACCCCAGGTGGTCCAAATTTCCGTAGTCCTCCACTACGGCGTCTCTCATAATCCAATGGTGGTTTTGAAACGTTAAACCCCACATATCATCATCATCACCACCTGAAATTCACACGATGCGCCACCCTGGTGAGCTGGCTGAGAAATAGATAGTAGGACAAGGCCGCCGCGAGGTGTACTACGGGCACGTTTTACCGTGCTCTCGTACACGTCGCGCCTGCTGAAACGCATGGTGAAGGCCATGCAACACTAACCCCTGCTTTGCCCGATGTGCGTCGTGTTGTGCGTACTTTGGAACGCGCAAGATCAGCGAAGAACTGGAGACTTCACTGAAAACTGCGACACAGTGGGCGATCAGCGACGCCAGCGATTATTCTCCACTGAAGTTTCAGCAGCGTGGTGTGCGCGGTCGGATACCTTCGCGAGACTGTGTTGTCGAAAGGACAGACGCTGTCCGATGTGAAGTATACGTCTAAAGAAACAGTGTGACCGTTCGATGTAGCGCCAAGCATTGTACGGCGTAAACTTACAGTTAAGTGTGTTTTTATGTGATTCTCAAGGAGAAAAGAAGAAAAAAAGTGAGCCCCGTAACTGTCTGCATCAGAGTGCGACACCTCAACAGTAGCTTACGAGGGATGGGGGTAAGGAGGTATTAGAGGGATAGGATTAAAAGGTAAACAGAGAGAAAGTGGAAGGAGAGAGCGGGGCGCGGAGACATCGAACGACAGAAAACGACGGAAGTAAAGAGGAGATCGGAAATATGGACACGGTCGCGGGAGCCCGAGGACGGGGCACCACTCGGCGAGAGCTCTTGTCGGCGTCAGGAGATGGCGTAGGGCGAGCCCCGTCGGCCAGAGCTGCGCTGTCGTCAGAGATCGCGGGGGCACTACCAGTTGGCACGAAATCCAGAGAGCGAGACTAAGTGTGTTCAAATAGCACCTGTGAAGTACTACGTATAGTGTGCTATAGTTACGCGCCCGTTTCGAAGTAAAATAGGTGGTTTCTCAGGCAGCACTGAGGTAGTATTCGGCCCAGTGACAGCTGCTTTGAGCGAGAACATTACATTTGCGTAGCTGGTAATCGCAGCGTTTGCACTATACATTACAAAAGATGCTTCGATCGCTACGTGCTTTCCTTTGTGGTGTGTTCAACGGCTAGCGGGAACTCACAAAGTGCTCGTATTACAGTCTTTAAAATAAGTTTTTTGAAGCTGGTGGTTAATCGTGAAATGAAGGTCTAAGGCAACTTTAACACGAAAGCTCATTGCAAAGTGGAAATTAGTGGTGTTAACTGAAATGCAAACACGTCGACCCACCGTCGTCTGCAGGCCGTTCGCAAGCGTGTGGTCGGCCGTCTTCTAAGCCTGATACTTCAAAAAAAAAAAAAAAATAAAAAGAATGCCTTTGAACAACCTTGCGGTAATTTAGGTAATTTACTTTGTGGTGGTTCCGTGGTTGAGATGCGGTGTGTGGTCAGTATTGCGAAATGCGTAGATTATCATAACTTTTCTATCAGTCATCGTATCGTAAACGGTTTGGAACTTTCACGTGTCAATCAGATATAATACCGTATTTACTTGAATGTATTGCGAGTTTTTTTTTCTTTCAGATTTTCGTTACAAATGTCGACGCTCATATACCGAGTTCAAATTTTTTTTCTTCGTAGCCACAATGAAATGTCACGACTCGTGCTACAATTGTGTTCTTTTTACAATCAATGTTGTGTGTAGTATACGGCAAGATGCTTACGCAACCCAAGTTTTCATGGGCTTTCTTGAATGTTTTCAAGGCAAAAGGCTTGCTATACTTTCCAGAGCATCAACCCCTGTGCATTGCTGGCAATCGACGCCGGAAGGAGTCAACTATGCATGCTCTGGAATATTTTTTTCTCTTAATAAAAGCTTTTTGTGGTCGTCCAATTTGTGAATGCAACAATAACACCGGTCTCAAAGCTTTTTTGTTTTCTCGCCTGATCATCACGCATGGTGGCATGGCTCACGTTAGTATTGGTTCTTACGCTCGAATGTTTCCGGCGCGCTTGACAGGGTGGCGCTGCATGTCCGCGGGAACTCCTTTGCTTATTTCCCATAGCGCTATGTAACTCATCGTTAGAAGGAAGCCAACTGACAGTGAAGCTTCTTAATGGAAGCAATAAGGCATCAACGAAACGAACACGAGAAGTGAGATGGACAAACTGTAAATTCCTACCAACGATTCTTTTTAAGCGTTCGTCCATGTTACTTCTCGCGTTTCTTTCGTTGACGCCTTTCTCCTTCCAATGAACATGCACCAAAAAGCCCAACGAAAACTTCGATATTAAATCTAATTATGAAATTAAATGAAGAGGGATGAGTGTTGTCAAAAGATTAGCTTGCCATCCGTAGAACGAACATGCATGCTGCAAATTAATCATTCAGTGTCCCCTACGACGGTGGTTGCGCACTCGTCTGGCGCAACATCGGACGTGAAATGGAAAGGTTCCGGGCAAGTTGTTCTTCCATTTGCATAATTTATTTCAATTACACGATACAATTACTACACAAGTGTTAAAACACTTCAAGTAATGTCTCCTGCAACTTTCTTGGCGTCACAGTCCCTTCGCTGCATGGGGATCAGCCAAAAAAAGATACGAGCCCATCGAAGTATTATCCTTCTGAATATTAGAACAGAAAAAAAATGATTGTGTGCGTTCTAGAAAGGATATTAGTGTGAAATATTTTTTCTGAACACCCCACGCAAACGACAAAAAAAGAAAGGTAAGTGCTGTAAAAGAGGCCAAATAAAATACGCAAACTCATTTAAAGCCAACACAAATACGTGTACTGAATTCACTGCTTACGAGAATTCATTAATGTAGATGGAGCGCTAAGTCAATCAGCCAACACCTCTTTGTACATAATTAAAAGGATGACTTCGATTTAATAAAGCAACACGGAACTCCACGCGCGCGGCGGAATGAAAATACTTAGCATGAGAGGAATGGTCTCTAGAAGTTTCTACACTGAAGTTTTTATGAAGTATTAAAATAACAATTTTTTTGTGTTCTCTTTGAGTGCATTAGTAAGGTATAGCGGTCCCTAAGGGATTAAAAAAAAGCTTTGCCACACTGCAGCAAGGAGTGAACGAGAGTGAGTGTAGTGTACCGAGGCACCCTTGCACACTCGCTGTTTGAATGCCACTGGCACGCGATACGCAACAAGCAGCTGGAGACAATTGAGAATGAATCAGGAAACTCGGCCGATGTCCACCTAATCGAAACGTGGTAGGCGAGGACTTGAAAGACAAGCGACAACTCGTCGCCACGACCAAGAGTTCGGTCTAAGCCACAGAACTCCTATAGACTAGGGAACCCTCACACCTCCGGGTGATACGAAAGACCACTCGGAGCACTGTTAACAAAAGAAATGTTAACATCTTTTTTTGTGTCTTTTCCGAACACATATAGGTGCACCGACAACTCGCTGCGACATTATGCCAGTAAAATCCCCACTGCCCAATTCCCTAAAAGGGCATTACTAACTTCTTCTGTGTAACTTTAAGAGACAAGAAGGAAGCAGAGTGGATTAGGGGACAAACGGGGGTCAAGGATATCATAGTTGAAATAAAGAAGATGAATTGGACATGGGCCGGGCATGTGGCGCGTAGACAGAATAACCGCTGGTCATTAACGGTAACAAACTGGATTCCCAGAGAAGGGAAGCGGGTCAGGGGGAGACAGAAGGTTAGGTGGGCAGATGAGATTAAGAAGTTTGCGGGTATAAATTGGCAGCAGCAAGCACAGGACCGGGTTAACTGGCGGAACATGGGAGAGGCCTTTGTCCTGCAGTGGACGTAGTCAGGCTGATGATGATGATGATGATGATGATGATGATGATGATGATGATGATGATGATGATGATGAATTTCCTGCAACTGCAAATGCGAGCAGTCGGGGTCATCGCTACAGCGGCAAAGTCGACTAAGCAGGCAAAGCGGAGAGCGAAAAAATTAATCGAGAAAATGCCTTACGAGCTGATTCACACGGCGGAGGCACATATAATGCCGGCGGCTTAGTGGGCACGTAGCGCTCTTCTCCCAAGAATTTTAACGCCGCGGCTAAGAAGGATTTGCGTTAAGCGTGTACGCTATAGCCGGCACTACTGAAGAGGAGACGAGAAGATTTAGGAGACCGAGTGAGAAAGAAGCTGATTTAGGTGGTTTTAGGCATTACGTGGAGCGTGGCTATAAAAATTCTCCCCCACCGAAGCAATACCACTTGCTAGCATGCGATATAGCCCTGTCACTGAGGAAAAACAAAAGTCATCATCACACTCCGTAGGAAAACCACGTTGTTCAAATCCACGGCCACTCTCGAAACATCGATTTCCGCATGATTTCTGGTGGCCGAGACATTTTCTCTTCCGCTAAGTGGCTGCTATACAACGTCTCAATCGCCGCGGGGGCAGACGCGCCGCGAAACGGGGATTTGCAATTTTCCCTAGGCCCGCTTTTGGGGGTGAGCCAAAACAAGTCTTCTAACGACTCTAAAGAGATCATTCACTACCCCGAGAATTTCTAGTGGAAGGTGCTGCACCCCCCTCCGTTCCTTGCTCTCTTTTTCCTTTGTGTGGTCTTAGGCAATGACATTCAATTGAAAAATTGATTCTTGAGCTGCTGCCCCTGTCGACCCTCGACCACCCTGTGTTTTATTTATTATTTCGTATCCTTATTTTCGTGTCTCATTGCATCTTGCCTTCCAATCTACATTTCAAAGGCAACCGCGGGTTCGTTCGTTTCGGGGCGTGTTACTTTTCTTTCTCCGGAACCCGACGACTATGAACCCTGGCGCTCGCATTAAAATACAGGCGAAAAGAATTAGATAAAGCGAAAGCTGGTTTTAGCGTTTAATTCGTTCTTGTCCTTAGCACCCCTCCATCCTTCTCAATTCACACACTCTTATTTCTTCTCATTGCTTTGTTTTTCTTACTGTTCACTTGCCAAAATTGGGGGCGCCTGTAAACACTGCTCCCGGCTGTGGAAATGACAATACGGAGCTAAACCCATTTTTATCGCAGTAGTAAACTTTAGCCACGCTTAGTGTCACGATTGAACTACGACTGTTTCGATAAACTTGTGGCGAGGGGAAAAGAAACGGAGGCCGCATTGTGAAGACTCTCTGATAACTGATATCTCGAGGTTGATGTTGTACGCTGAGTGGAAAGAGTGAGGTGCTGGTGTAGACGGTGTTGTACATGTTGTTTAAACAAACGATGGCGTATACAGATGAGAACACTTCCCACATGCAACGAACGAATAACCGGACCGCTAAAATTGTTAGTAGCAAGCGGCTTGTCAATGTCCGGGTGATAAAACAATGTGCCGGTGCTCAGTGGACGAGGAAGTTCAGTGCACCTTTTGTAAACACGGTGTTCATTTATGCAGACTCCACGGGAAAGAAAAAAGAAAAAAAAGAAAGAAAGCCTTGCTCAGCGAACAAATACACTGTTTGTTTATGTCACAAATAGCATAGCATATTTACCAAATCGAATCAAATAAATCAAGTTTTGTTTCAACATTATACAACGTTGAGGACCACGAACAAAAAGCCAGCAAGGCTTGACACGGTTCAAGGCCTCAATTTTCCAGACAAGAACAAACAACAAATAAGAGGAACAATTAAACACTGAAACAGAACTTATAAGTTATAAGCTAGTGACACAGCCCATAATACATATTATACAAACATGTAAACATTACTCGTCATTATAAAAACGGAAAAACTCAAAAGTAAGCAAACTAAAATTCATACGAGTGACATTGCAAAAGCTGATGAACAGAATACATAAAAAAGTGAGAACATAATTTTTACACAAAAATACATATTACATTCTGGGCACCACTACATAGGTATTTGCGGATACAGCATATGTTCTCTGACACAATCACATGGAATTTTCCCACATATCAATCAATGAATCATGGATTGTTATATGACATTATTCATGTTTAAGTGGTATGGGAGTGGATACCGTAACATCTGGTAGGAATAATTTGTTCTGAACCTCAATAGTAACGAAATTTCGGACCTCCTTGTATGGATTGTTTGATGTTGTTTAAGCAAAACGATTACTGTCGTAATTCATTTGCTGGATTTATAGAGAACTGCCGAAGAATACCTGTTAGTATGAATGCAGCATCCATTAGTGGGGCAGGCGGATGCGAACATTTGTACGATTGCGTCGGACGTAGATGAATATAAGCATCCTAGAGATCTGCACAGAGACGTCGTCAAAACCAATGCAGGTATTATTTATGTATTTATTTATTTATAAATAAATAAATAAATAAATAAATAAATAAATAAATAAATAAATAAATAAATTTGGTATTATAATTATTTATTATATTTCATATAATAACTAATGAATTGATTAGTTTATTTATTTCATAATTCGTTTAGTTTTTGTTATTTCTAAATGTAGTATATCAGTGCTCATGATTATACACAATAATAAATAAGGAAGCCCTTATATTCTAATTGGGCGGTCGTATGCATCAGCAGAACAAAATAACCTATGCCGCGCACGGCAAGAACGGCTGGCTTTAGGAGGTGAAGGGCACGTCTACTGCAGTTTTAAATGTAGGGCTCGTGACTTATTCTTATGTTGTTTCTGAATCTGAAATATGGCAGGTAGAAAGAATACCCCACCTGTAAAAGCCAATTACACAGAGGCAAGAGCATTCGAGATCCACTTTGCAAAAATAGAGTTCGCCGCTCTACCTCGTAGACAAGCAGCCATTTGTCGAAAAGATGCAATTCATACTTCATCAAGCTTAACAAGTAGAAGAAAGTGAGCGAGCTGGTATAGATTGGTGATGAAAAGTCGAGTTGGTCCTTTGTCGTCCTGTGTTCTCTCGGCAAGGTCGTCTCCTTTTCTGACCTAAAGCTTTTACGCGAAGAATTTCAGTGTTGCTGGTTTTGCGAAAGTGCTGTTACCCCGAAGCGGAAGGTGGGGTTGGGGGTGGGGGTGGGGAATGACTCTGCTTTCCATGTGGAAGTGTTATGGGAATACATTACAAGTGAACAAAGCGTCTCGGATCTCTTGGACCCTGAACGGTGGGAAGGCTTCTCTTTCCCCGCGTAAAGTTACTATGCACCTAGGAGTGGGCTATGTCGTTGAGGTTAAGGTGAGTGAGTCTATATATTGACCTAAGTGTGCCGGGAACCAGGTGTGCATATATTTGCTTCCCTTCTTTTAAAAACGCCATGGGCTTCTTTCACTATGGAGCGCTCCCGTGGTAAACGCGTTGACCGACGATCGATAATTTCAATAGATTTGCGTGCCATTGTCGTCCAAGGGCCGAAGCAATAGGAACCTCCTCCGCTTTAATTGAGGTGGTCCCAGTCACTGAGGACGCGTCTAGATGAAATGACATCATAATCATCATCATCAGCCTGACTACGTCCACTGCAGGACAAAGGCCTCTCCCATGTTCCGCCAGTTAACCCGGTCCTGTGCTTGCTGCTGCCAATTTATACCCGCAAACTTCTTAATGTCATCTGCCCACCTAGCCTTCTGTCTCCCCCTAACCCGCCGTGTGCTCAGATTTGGGTGCACGTTGAAGAACCCCAGGTGGTCAAAATTTCCGGAGCCCTCCACTACGGCGTCTCTCATAATCATATGGTGGTTTTGGGACGTTAAACCCCACAAATCAATCAATCATCCCCCTAACCCGCTTCCCTTCTCTGGGACATCTGCTTAAGTATAATAAATGCTGTCACTTTACGCACCAGAACCACGATGTGATTACAATACACGCCGTGGCGCGGGACTCTTGATCAATTTAGATCGGAGGAGCTTGCTTAGCGTGCACTAGTATTTAAGTACAGGGGGGCTTTTGCATATCGCTCCTACAGAAATGCCGTCTCCATGATCAGAAATCGACCCTCCACTCGGAGCTTAGTAGCGCCTAATAGCATGTTCGAAAAAAAAATCACAGCATATCCATAGAGTGAGTGATGATGAGTGGGACGAAGCATCTGTGCATGCGTCTGTCGTTTGTCCATCCATTCATTCATGCGACAGTCCATGCGTCCGTGCGTTTGATTCGTGCGTCCTTCTGCCTGCCTGCCTGCCTGCCCATCCGTCCGTCCGTCCGTCCGTGCGTCCGTCCGTCCGTCCGTCCGTCCGTCTGTCCGTCCGTCTGTCTGTCTGTCTGTCTGTCTGTCTGTCTGTCTGTCTGTCTGTCTGTCTGTCTGTCTCTCTGTCTGTCTCTCTGTCTGTCTGTCTGTCTGTCTGTCTGTCTGTCTGTCTGTCTGTCTGTCTGTCTGTCTGTGGACTTGCCTATTTGTCCGCCGAAACGATACCCGTAACGGCCTAAATCCAACCACATCCGCAGCGCCCCCAATTATTGACACGTCACGTGCGAGCCATGACACGTCACACGTCAATTAATGACACGTCACGTACGAGCCATGGCGTAAGTAGCTTCGCTCCTAAATTCGTGCCTCAGGTTGAGTAGTGTCTGAGAAAAATATCTGAAGCATCAAGCACACAATGCGTTCAAAACACAATTTTTGTCCGATCTTTCCATGATCATACAAGCTGTGTACATATGTACTGTTTCCGTGATATTCTATAATTCGTTCCATAGCCTTTACTTATACCACGGCCGCTGGATGAAATAGCGCACGGTACGGCCTGCCGCGTCGAGCGGCTGTCTATGGCAGGGCGCGTGTCAGCCGTAGTTGCAGTTGCGGCCGCTGCAGCGCGCTGGGCGGGGATAAAAAATAGGGTGCCTCGATGCCCCCCCTTCCCCCCCCCCCCCCCCCGAGAGGCGGGCGCCGAGACACCCCAACGGCAGGGACGGGGAAACGAGTGGCGGCAACTCTTTCGGGGCAGCAGCCGCAGCTGGTATTTGTCACAACAGTGATCAACTCAGTTGTTCTAACCAGTGTTTTAGTATAATTTATCGCGGCGATGACATATCACGTATTTAGTAGACTACGAGGCGCTATCTAGTTAAAAATCCACTTGATTTGTCGTGTGCGTGCCAAACACCTGACTTTTTTTTTTTTCAGAACCAGCCTCTTGCTTTGAGGCTGAACAAAAAATCCACAATACATGTAGCTGAATGATATGGCACTGAACGCATGACAAAGTCGTTGTTCTATTTATGAAGATGTCTTAAAGTAACGTATTTTAATTTTTTGGACATTTATTTAGCACTCTCGCGTTTTCTCAGCCGGAATGCTTGAGAATTAATTTTTTGAACACTTGACAACAGACGTTCATAGATTTTATATCCTGAAAGGGTATGAAAGAAACATAATTTGAATATTTTCCATGTTATACAGCACACGGTAGTGTGCCGAAAAATAATTAAGCTGCAAACGCTGGATAAAAGGGGTTTCTACAAACATGGTGACGTGCTCCTCGTAACGTTATTCTAGGGGCCGCGAAAGCATTTGAAGTGGCAATCAAATTTCTTGATAGTCCTTACTAGGCAGGGCAAATATAAATATATATATATATATATATATATATACGTCCGGGTCAAGTGAAAACCACGTTTTTATTATGTTTACACGTCGCGAAGCCACGGATGCTGCAAGGCAGTCGAGTACACGTGACGTGCCTTCGTTTGAGCGAGCTCAGGTGCCAATTTGTCAGCGATACATACAAGGACAAATAAACAGTAATGGATGAAAACACCGCACGACGAAGACCGCTACAAGGGAAGTGCGTTGGAGTGCTATCAGGATTAGCCAGTGCCTGTGAAGAGGCTAACATGAAGAGACCGACCGGATGGTTTTATTGTCATAGATCGATAGATACCGAAGCCAAAAGTTGGGCGAACAAGCAGGGGCAATTGTCAAGGCGTTGTAGTATGCAAAGATGTAAAGAAGTAAAGAAAAATTAAAAAAAAAAGCCAGGATAAGCCCTAAATTGAGAATAAATGACACATCTTGACGCATCTTGTTACGATTATGAGTTCAATGTTGAATTAGTTGCATTATCATAAGAACGTTGGCACGGAAAGAGGCGCAAACTTTCAAGAGCGCAGGAACGCAAGCAGTTGTGTTCGCATTTTGCAGCGTTTCATCGCTCTTTTCGTCTCACAGTTTTCATATTATTCACTTGAGAACTGCTCGCTCAATTGCCAGCGTTGAAATTACAGTCACTGAAATTTCAAAGAGGTTCGAGTCCACTGTTATGAGATCGCACACATGCTAAGTATATTTTGTGGCTGTTGCATCTGATACTGTATTTTATGAATACTGTAGACGTGTTTGGAGGAAGTAAAAAGTCTATCTTATTTTGCGTTAAAGGAAGAGAGGCGACTGCAATTGCTGAGGTTACTTATCCTAAATGAAATGATTAAATCTCAAGCAACGTTTTCCGAAGCGATATACTCACAGTTACTATAAACAATTTAGATGCACTAGAAAGGTGTAGTCCTTCCAGATCTGTTAGTTGTGATCTTGTAGGATCCCAGTAAAATGCGCTCACAATTCTTACTTCCGCGAAACCAATTGGAGTGCAAGGTTCCTTCTCGGGTAAAACAATACCAAAATTTGCAAGGGCGCTGCAGGTATCTGAAAGCAATGTCGGCAATTACCTGTTAGACACACAACAGACAGATATTAAAAGATTTCGTGGGTCACACAAAAATGCACGCACTCAATCGTAACTACCGCATGCGATTCCATGGGTGCTTGCAAAAACTGCCCCCCCCCCCCCCTTCCCCGCGGTCACGCCATTTTCGGAGCTAACGGCGGGCCGTGCCCGTGCGCTTTTTCATCCAGTGGCCGTGCTTATACAAGCAAAATTTTAATCGCAGTAAAAAATAAAAACAAACAAATGGTAACAAGAAAGGTTGAATAAAAAATTAAGGCACTCTGAAATCTATGTGATTACTTCCGAAAATAAGAACATTACTTTTAGTCGCTTTCATCACCATTATGGGGGAGCTGAAGGCAGTAACTGTGTGACCTATTGCAGCTGCAGTTATCCCAACATAGATGATCTCTACAGACTGCCTGGCGAATTTTATCTTCTTATGATTAGTTTCTGCTTTAGCGATTCCCACTACATTTTGTGAACGCAGCACTATTCATGGTCTATCGTTCTTTGTGAGTGGGCTCAACTGTCTGATGTAGAATGAATCAATCACTGAATCAATGATTGAATGAAAGAATGAATAAATAAATAATGAATAAATGAGTAAATTAATAAATAATTTAACGTGCCCAAGAAATACTCTAAAGCCTTAGTCCTGGTGCGCTGATACGAAAAAAGAATAATGTAACAATAATTTTGGGGATGACTTCTTCAGGACGTCAATAAAATTTAGTACCTACCCACTTACCTACCTATACTGAGCTCAGAAGGCGACGAAGAGGGGAGGCACAACGGGCCGTGCGACAACCCTAAAGACTTATTGCAAGCGCAGGCACCAAGTAAAAGAAAAGAAAATAACAAACGAAGTTAGGAAAAAACAAACAAAAGCAGAAAATATGAAAAAAGAGTTGTGCAAGAAAAAGAAAAAGAAAGCAAACCAACAGGACGAAACGCATTAACACATTTCGTAAAACATTAGAAATGTTATTGAACGGTGCCTAATTTAACCATTCACATACAACAAAACACATTGTAAGGTGAAGAGGCAAAGGAGAAGAAACGGGCAATGCGTGAAGGTAACGTTAAGGCAGCGTTTAGCGGCTCACAAGCCCTAAAACTTGTGCGGAGCATTTTCGCGTAATTTTTTGGCCTCAGATAAGTTGGATCGACCGTCTAACGAACAGTTTCAGGACGGTAGTAGACGTTCTATATGAGTACGATTAGAATAGGAACATACAGATGGTAAGCTCGGATACTTCACTAGGGAGAGCTGTTTTTAAGCGAGAGCCCAGATAATCATATATATATATATATATATATATATATATATATATATATATATATATATATATATATATATATATATATATATATATATATATATATATATATATATATATATATATATATAAATGCCTGACGCGTGGTGCCGTGGTGCCAGCTGGCGAAATATTTTATCTTCTGAAAGATCATTTTGATGAGGCTCATCATGCTTATGTTCGGCGCATAGGAACTTGGCAGAGTTTACATAAAGGCCCTTGTCTGCGCACACACACACACACACACACACACACACACACACACACACACACACACACACACACACACACACACACACACACACACACACACACACACACACGCGCGCGCGCGCGCGCGCGCGCATACATTCATACATACATACATACATACATACATACATACATACATACATACATACATACATACATACATACATACATACATACATACATACATGGTAATTAATAGACTGGTGCTGTTTCTTGGCGCATAGCACTGGTGTGCCGTTCCACACAGCTGAACTTGGAGTGCTGGAAACTCGACGTAATATAGCATATTGATGCTGCGGAATCTTGCAGCGGCTTAACTAAGTGAAGAGGCAAAAGAAAAAAAAAAACCGAAAAACCTACGACTGTGCTAACGCATAGACTACGGATCGCTAACCGGTTGATATACAACTCTGTCATTTAACTGCGAAGCATTTCTTTGTGTACTGCAAGCACTTTCTATCTATCTATCTATCTATCTATCTATCTATCTATCTATCTATCTATCTATCTATCTATCTATCTATCTATCTATCTATCTATCTATCTATCTATCTATCTATCTATCTATCTATCTATCTATCTATCTATCTATCTATCTATCTATCTATCTATCTATCTATCTATCTATCTATCTATCTATCTATCTATCTATCTATCTATCTATCTATCTATCTATCTATCTATCTATCTATCTATCTATCTATCTATCTATCTATCTATCTATCTATCTATCTATCTATCTATCTATCTATCTATCTATCTATCTATCTATCTATCTATCTATCTATCTATCTATCTATCTATCTATCTATCTATCTATCTATCTATCTATCTATCTATCTATCTATCTATCTAGCTGCCTACGTCTGGGTGCTCTCGCGATCACCCCCTTTATAAAGTTTCCTAAAATTGACTACAGGGGATTCTGGCGCTGCGATTATGGGGAATAATGGGTAGTACCCGGATTTGCCTAGTCTTCGGGCTTGTGGGCGGCGAATGTTACTTGTGGCTTCATTTATTGCTGTGTTTCGGTTTTGTTTCGAAGGAAAGAACGAACCCTCTTGAGCTTTGTGACCGGATTTTAAAAGGTAAGACTAAAGTAATATGGCAGTGAAGCGTAACCGCTGAACATTTGCTGATTTAATTTCGCGAGAAAACAGCTCCAAGCCACACGAACACACACGGAGCCGGAAGTATGAGAATTAGACAAATCCGTGTACTACCCATCATTCCCGTGCTCGCTCAAGACCCGTGTGTTGCAGCTCCCATAGAGACTAGAGCGCCAGAGTTTCCTGTGATGTCTATTTAGGAACCTCTATGATCCCCTTAACGCGGGGTAAACAAGAAAAGTTATTATGGGCGGGTAAGGTAGCTTGACAAATATGATTCGCTGTTCATGAGAAGAATAATGTCTCAATCCTGTCGCGTACGTCATTGAGCCCTATCCGCCACACAGTGGCACATACCAGCGGGCTGGTATATGTGCCGCAGGTGATGGAAAATTCATTGTGTACCTGCGAACGTTGAGAACAAGCACACGTACTTTTAACCGCGAGTGTTCAGAAAAGCTGACATCAGCTGCGTTCACCCGTCGGATATAAAGAAATAAAATGTCAGGTCCCCGCAGGAATTGACCCAGTATACCGCGTGGCAACAAGTATTCTATCACGGGGCCACCTCAGGTCTTGCAACTGCTTTTCGAATAGACCGTAATGTTTCTAAAGCAACGATTGGGGATGCAGTGGCTATCCAACTTTATCATCATATGTACAGCTACGATGCAGCCGTCACGTCGGCTTAAGATGAACTGTAGATGAACTTCCGTGCGTCCATCCGTGTGCCCGTTCGTCTATTCGTGCGTCCGCCCCTGCGTTCGCCCGTCCGTGCGACCATCCGTCCGTCCGTACGTCTGTCCGCCTGGCTATCCATCCGTCTGTGCGTTCGTCCATCCGTCCATGCGTGCGTCCGTCCGCGCATCTGTCTGTCTCTCTGTTCGTCCATCTGTCCGCGCATCCGTCCAGCCGTCCGTCTGCTCTTATATCTGTCCGTCCGTCCATGTGCTCATCCGTCCGTCCGTCTATCTAGTGCACACTCCAAGGACCACCATCTCCCATCTCTTGACTGATATGTGGGGTTTAATGTCCCAAAACCGCCATACGATTATGAGAGACACCGTAGTGAAAGGCTACAGAAATTTCGACCACCAGGAGTTCTTTAACGTGTACCTGAATCTGAGCACACGGGCCTACAACATTTCCGCCTCTATGGGAAATGCAGCCGCCAAAGCCGGGACTCGATTCCGCGACCTGCGGGTCAGCAGCCGAGTACCCTAGCCACTAGACCACCGCGGCGGGGCCATCTCGCATCTTTTCATCATATATATTCATCATATAGAAGTACCGCCGTTTAGTGAACATTCCAAGGACCAAACAAGAGGTAGTTGCCTACTACTACTACTACTAGATATATCGCGGAGGCACGACCCGCGGCATAAGGAGCTTCGACTTAAAATGAAAGCGCCCCCTAGCGTTACTATATAATTTTCTTTTGCTTGTTTGTCATAAAACTATATGAACGCCATCTCTTTTACAACATCTGCATTGGTTTAGTGCACCAACAACCTAGCGGTGAATCCTGGAACGAGGTGGCCACGTACTACATACATACACCGGGGACGACCGACCCACGCATTAAGGAGCTTCGCCCCTAAAATGCAATGTTCGGGGAGTAGTTCTGCCACACAACAATAATCGTAATCTGATTCGCTCTCGTTTCCTTTTTTGAAAACCTGGAGCTCGCCACTTTCCTGTCGGGACGGATACGTCACATTGATAAAACACGTGCCGTTCGCAACCGCGAAGCACGAGAAAAACACTCAATGTCGATGACGATTATTTTTGTGTAGCAGAAACACTTCCAAAATACTCGATTACTTTCAGAGTGTGTTGTGCCGTAGTAGTGTATTACACATAAAACCCTTTGCTAACATGCATGTTTACGTTTTTTGTTGAGCAGGTATTCAGTTGCAGTTTGCTTTTGGGGAACGTGTAGGATATAAACCAACTAGGTCGGCCCTAAAAAGCTTCGCCCCAAAAAGCTGGCAATGGCGGCGTTGACCCAATGAACGCATAGAATAAATATAATGTTCCCAGCAGATATTGAACCCCAGCATTCTGCGTGGCAATCAAGTACGTATTCTACCACAGAGCCACGTCAGATCTTGGAACTCTTTTTCAAGTAGACCGTAATTTTCATGAAAAGTCGATTGTGGTTGCAGTGCTGGTTATCCGATCTTATATAGAGTACAAACGTATTCCTATCATAAAGGAGCCACGTCGGGTTAACGACAGCTGTAGGGAAGCACTGTCCACTTAAGCTCATTTATCTAGCAGTGTCGATGGCCGCCATCCTCGCTGGAACGAGGGCTACATATTAGCCTACTGCTTCTTGTGTTGCTTACACCGACGTTGCTGTTGGCATCATCACGCAACAGTAATAATGTGCCTGTTTAACACATGCCTTTGCGTACAACATTTAAATCTTTAGCGTTAATTTGCAACGTTTTGTTTAATAAAAAACTACAACACAGTCCTCTTCCCTCCGCAAGCTTCGCATAACAGCGAATGTACGTGGGATCCGCTGAATTTCCGTACTCCCGCATTCTGGGGAATGCATTTGCTCAACAACACGGCATATATGTATTTCTTCGTCTTACTCGTGGAGCCGCTGTCTCAAACAGGAGCACCATCCCTTGCACAACGCCTTCGCGAAAGAAGGAAGACGACGCCAAGAGGCCTCACCGATAGCGCACACTTCAAAACTAGGCTCTATTGAGGGATACAACGGGACGTCTCGGATATATTCTATGTACGACCGAAGAAGATAACTGAGAGGGCGCGTGTGTGGGCCATATTTGTTTTCTCTTTCCGTTGGAGGAGAGAGTGGGCGGGTGTGTCGTAAACCTCCATTTCGAACGTAAATTCGCCGTCTGCTTGCACTAACGGCGAGCACTTGCGATCGTCAGTAAAGTGCAAAAGAGGACGTACCCTGCAGCGCGCTACGCGATTCGATCGTCGCGGTATGAGTTGACGCATATGCCCCCTTTTTCGACGTTGCGAGGAGGTGGGTGCAAGACGGGCATACCTTAGGAATAGCTAAAGTTTTGCTTGGGGCGCAGGAACGAGACAGGGTGGTGAAGCGTGGTGGCTGTACTGTACGCGAATGTTCCTGCTCCCGCAGGAAGTAAAAAATTATATAAAAAAGAAAATAGACAAAATTCTAACGGCCGTAATGAATGTAACCCACCGAGAACAAAAACAATTATTGCGTAGAAGAGGCTTTATATTCGGAAGTACTTCATGTGCTTCAGGGAGCCCCTAGAGCAGCGTTCATGCTGAAATAGAAAGTGAAGTTTCGTTAGCGTACCGTAGGTGATGTGTATGCGCATGCCACCGGTGCGTGTGGCATGAGGTTTCCTTTTAAGGTTCGTGGCATGAGGTTTCCTGTCACGAGGTTCCCTTTTAAGAAATACCGATGTGACAACGGTGCCTTCTATAGAACTAGATACCCGAAGAAATTAATGGTACAGGATTTAAACTCCCACTGTGTCACCGCGTAAAAACGAAGACGTCGAGAAGTATCAGAGTCAAATTGTTGTGGCCAGTATGCAAACGTCGCTGTGGTTCAAGATACTTGTGATGTGGAGACATTCTGAGGCATTGTGTGCTGAAACGCGCACGAAGTGAGATATCAGAGAGCTGCCCGAAGAACGAGAGAGTGGCGTGTTGTGCAAGACACAGCGCTGTTAGTGTGAGCCGTGTCATGCGTGTCCCCTGTTCCGTTCTTACACTGTTATGCCGCAATGTTCGTCAAGCAACCATAGCCTAACAAAGAACACTTGTACGCTACGCCAACTCGCAAAAGAAACAAAACGTATTGTTACAAGATGAACTTGTCCAAACAAGTGACAAAAGGAAAACGCGTGTTCTGGAGATCAACAAGAAGAACGGCCATATTCAATTTTTTTTTCAAGTTTAAAGGACATCTTGCTTGGCGCTTACAGCGACGCAATTTCATTCTACTCTGCGTCGCGTTGAAGAAGAGCATACCTATCACGGAGCACTGCAGAGACAAACCAGGCATCGTACTCTGATCGTCTAGCACCCGGGTGCACAAAAGAAAAAAAAAAACGGTTTCTCTTTTCGCTCTAAACGGAAAAGCTCCGGTTATGAAAGCCCTTGGTCGCGGCGGTGCATGTATTTTACAATTTCTCTCGATCCAAAAGAAAACGTGAGTCTGAAAATAATTACTGGGACAACGCGAGGTGATGCAAAGCGACTCACGTTAAACTTACATTTCAGGTAGTTGCTATAAACTTCACTATGGGGAAAGCATCTGGGAAGAATGTATCACAAAGGTTGGGCCAAAGAAGATACTTTACTATTGTGAATATATAGATAAAGAATACAAAAAGGGCTGAAGCTTACAGAAGCATGAAGAGTTAGAACGCGGAGGCAAAATCCTTCTCTCTCTTTTTCCTCTCACGGACATTGTGAGGCCCGTGATTAATGAAAATATAGTTGATCAGGACACCTTGAGGGGCTAGTTGGTTCATTACTTCACAGGAAAAAAAATGAGGAATTAAAGAAAAGACACCAAGAGGAAGGAACACTAAACAGGTCAAGGTTTTCCTTATTTGCGCAATATTTTCCCGCGAAGAATGATGAAAACTTTTGAATTAGAAGTTATTCGGTTTAATTACACCAACAGCCAAATGTCCACAATCAGATATCGAGGGTATTATTTCGGTAGTTGTTGAGCACTTTCTAACAAGGTTAGCAATTACGAATCACTCACGGTAAAGACCGCAGATTGAGCAAACTGACGAGAAACTTCATTCAGCCGGCAATAGCAGACAAAAAAAAAAAGAAATACTTGAATGTTGCATAGCACTAATACAATGCTCCCCGTTTTCTGCGGGAGGAACGTACACACATTCATAATTTGCTGTAGTGTCTAGTCGTGGTATGTGTCAGTTTTCCGTACATACTGTCATACTCGGCGACATCGTTGAGTGTCTGGTATGCCAATTAACAGCTAATTTGCCACTAAACCTCTGTTTATTAAGTATTTGCACAGAGAAGTCATGATAACGTGCAGTAAGACGACTGATGCACTAATACTTGGAAACATTGTGAAGTGTTAGATAAAAAATATTCGTTATTCCAATTCAAGCGCTTAATTTTGAGTTATACACAATTGAATTTGGTATTTGAAGGACACTGAAACAGTTTTTTGAGTAACCATAGAATTAATTCGCTAGAAAAGCGGGCCTTCTTTTCATTTTAACTGGTATGCTTGGCTCGGCATGAACGAGAAGCAGCTGTCCCTCAGACTCTTTACACGCTACATACGTTTCTCGATCAAGTATTTTATACTGTCGAAAGGTCATTATTCTTATGACGACAAATTTTGTGCCCTGCGTATTCAGAGAAACTTGTGATGAATCCTCCTGTGTATGTGTGAGTCCAAAGTGCTTCTATCTCTTCTTTCGTATTTCAGTACTCTACAGCTGTACTGCAAGGAACAAGGCTCAAAAAAGATTCCTAACATCATGTTTTGCTGTTGTACCTTCTCGTCTCGCGTGAGATCTCTCTGGAAGTGCTGGAATGTTCCCTGACTGACTCGTTCGTTTGTGCGCAATCCGTGAGTGACGATATGAAAGATCTTCTGAAGAAAAAGAAAATGCATTTTTCACAAGGCAAAGGGAGGTAGGTGTAGGAATACCGCTTTAGGCTAGTCATCGCGGCAGAAATACAGAAGGAAAAAGAAAGCTTCGAGTGACGCCATTGAGGAACGCGAAAAGAAGATTCGGAAGATATTGGGAGCGTCATCGGCAAGATAGATTTCTTCCTAACGCTATCTAAATATGGGGAGAACGCAAAAAAAAATGCTATGTGCAAGCATGCAGCATGAAGAAACAAACGAGCAAAGAAAATGGCAAGGCGAAGGTGGCGTGAAGGCTGCGAAGAAATCTGCACGAAGGCTGCGAAGACAACCACATGCGCACATTCATCCTTGGCTTCGCTAAGATGTTTTTTGCCTCGCACGCGCCCAGTGATGTTTCGTGCAGGAAATGTTCCCTTTTTCGGGGAGAGAGATAGAATAAAATGAGGCAATAAAATGAAGGAAATGCAGGGAGGTTAACCAGAAACTGGAGCATCCGGCTTGCCACACTGCACTTAGGGAAGGGAGAATGCGGTAATCGGTTTTGGCGCATGGACCACGCAAGCATGGCCTTTGATATTTTTCTTTGATATTTACGCGGAGACATTTATAGTTCACAAGACTTGAAGCCCAAAATGTGCTGTGTACTGACAGTACATGAATGAATAAAGCCATGCTTTTGTAGTGCGGCAGTGAAGGGGCTAGTCATGATTTCAAAAATCGCCTGTACGTGAGACGCGTGTATTTATAGTAAGTGCGTGCATGGATATGAGTAGCATATTTTCCTGCACAACTACTGTTGTGCGGGAAAATATGCCGAGAATTTCGTCAATGGTTGCAGGAGAAAAATCCCCTAAATAGGGAATTTTCATGTATCTGAGAATTCTTCGACCTAGTACGGAACATCCCTGCCGCGCCTTCCAAAGCATATGTCCTAAAATATTCTGCGAGAATATAATGAAGAAATTGTGGTGCAAGTAAGTCTTAAGTCTTGAAACTCAGTCTGAGAATTTATCTTCGCGTAAGCGGCAAAAGAAACCTTGTGATAGATAGATAGATAGATAGATAGATAGATAGATAGATAGATAGATAGATAGATAGATAGATAGATAAAACGCCTCTTTAAAGATGCAAGACCGAAAAATGCGTATATACAAGGTTTAAACGCGGAAAGGGTTGCTGAAGTAAAAGCGTGGGCCCACCATGGTTGTCTAGTGGCTAAGGTACTTGGCTGCCAACCCGCAGGTCATGGGATTGAATCCCGGCTGCGGCGGCTGCATTTTCTACGGAGGCGAAAACGCTGTATAGGCGTTTGTGCTCATATTTAGGCGCAAGTTAAGGAACGCCAGAAGTCAACATTTCCAGAGCCCTCCACTACGGCGTCTCTCATAATCATATGGTGGTTTTGGGACGTTCAACCCCACATATTATTCGAAGTAAAAGCATGTGTCTCCCAATATTCACTGTTCTGAATAACTGCAGTTATGCTTTAATGACAGTGTTGCAATTCAAGCGAAGGTAGTTTACGTTACGTCACAAGGATCGTTGGCATTGTTGGCATTGGAAGTGTGACAAAAAAAAGTGAGACGGTGGGAGTTCACAAGCGCAAAGAAATATGGCCCCGGAAATTGAGCCGGTTGCATGCGTAATAATGTATAGGCGCCAATTACCAGTGATTTATGCACTCTCAATCGTAGGCTTGTTGGCAATCGGACAGTTCTGGTACAGCTTTATGATGTTTTAGCCATGTTGTTAAGCTAATATGATAATAAAATTGTTGTGGCCCCACGTCGCGACACCGCAATATGATTATTTGAGACGCCGCTGTGAAGAGCTGTGGGAAATTTTCACCACCTAAGGTTTTTTTAACGTACAACTAAATTCAAGTACACCAGCCTCAAGCCTTTTCGAGTCGATCGAAAGTGCGGCCGTTGCGGCAGGTATTCGATCCCACGACATGCGGTTGAGCAATCGAGCAGAGAAGTCAGTAAATCGCCGTGGCGGGTGATGTTCAGGGGACTCATCCCTTCACGTTGCCTAATTTCATTGTTTTTGTATATGAAGGCACGACTGCTGTTGTTGCCCGTATACCGACTGAAGTGTTAATTGCGCTGCTAAGTGCATGGTCGAATGTCTGATTCTGGGCATAGGAGAAAAGAAAAAACCCTTCGGAGGGATCTTGTGTGAAGGAAAAAAGGAATGGGCGATGGCTCCTAGATTTTTGATTGATATGTGGGGTTTAACGTCCCAAAACCACTATATGATTATGAGAGACGCCGTAGTGGAGGGCTCCGGAAATTTAGACCACCTGGGGTTCTTTAACGTGCACCCAAATCTGAGCACACGGGCCTACAACATTTCCGCCTCCATCGGAAATGCAGCCGCCGCAGCCGGGATTCGAACCCGCGCCCTGCGGGTCAGCAGCCGAGTGCCTTAGCCACTATACCACCGCGGCGGGGCTCCTAGATTTTTCAATACATAAAATCATGAATCATGATTCATTAATCATGAAAAATCAGACATTCATGATTTTATGTATTGAAAAATCTAGGAGCCATCGCCCTTTCCTTCTTTCCTTCACACTAGATCCCTCTGAAGGGTTTTTCTTTCTCCTATGCCCAGAATCAGACATTCAACCATGCACTTAGCAGCGCAATTAACACTTCAGTTGGTATATGGGCAACAAGAGCAGTCATGCCTTCTCTATTCATACTGAAATAGAGGAAAGTGCTCGTAGTCTTGTGCTTTATGCTAATTGTCGCAATTATTTCAGTGCACCGTGATGATATTAAAAGGCGGAGAAGTGGAACAAGTGTACGAAAAAAAGAAAGGATGACGCTGCCTTCCCATGGCTGCAAAACCATCTCCGGCTGCGCTGATGCAATAAAGGGTTGGAAGTCTGCAAGAAGTACTCATGTTCGGTGCGTTCTTTCAATGAACAGAAGGGAAGAGAGAGCCGCTTGAGCGAAGGCCATTTCGGAAGGAATAATGATTACAGTGTGTTGCTGAGATAATAATAGGGGAAACTAATTATATAGGACAAGAAGCAAAATACGCGACTTGGAAAACAGGAATCTTTTCTTGTAGGAGCATTCAGTGACGCAAGAGTGTCAGCGCAGTTTATTTTCTTCATGGTGATTATTACTATTGTTATTAAACATACGACTATTTTGATTTATTTAACGAATCAAGAAATATGATATCGAGCTCGCCTATGATGCGTGATGCAGCCGTATAATTTTGGAAAACAGTATAACTGAGCTTCTTGACAGCGTGGCTTGGTACATCAATGCAATGCCTATACGGGTGGTCATGCAAAAAGGCTGTTGTTCCAGCTGTTGCTATTCTCAGACTCCTTACGTTTCGTTTGTTTGAAAATAAACGCTTTACGTATTCTTTCATGAGCCGCTTTGTTTTTTAATATTCTCAGAAGCCCTCGCTTATATCCGCTAGCCTTTCCGTGAGCGCTGGCAAAATATTTGCATGTAATACGCTACACTACAATAAGGTTTAACGCATAACCTTGAGTGAGTTGGTGCTTCTTTCTGTAGTACAGAGCGAAAAAAAAACATGATGCATAATTGGTAGATAATTGATATCCCGTGTTTATTGGTATGTACCAAAAAAGTATACCTTGTTGCTTTCTTCATTCTCTTTATACTTAAGGCGAAAGCCTTATACAGTTGATGAGTCGAGACCTTGTGCGAGATTAGGAGAAACGTGGTGATACATTGCGAGGCGTAGACAAAATGTCGCATGACGTCACCCCTGATGTCACGTAACGAGATGAATTCATTAACGAAGTCCTCTTTCGGTGTCATCATGACGGTACGGATAACTGCAATTAGTTACATAACCGTGATGCCGTGGCGTGGCGCCATCTGAAGACGTGATCACTTCGCCACAGGCGGTGCGATTTCGGAGCGAGGTATACGAAAGTGTGATATCTAGAAAGCTTTGATAAAGGGGGAGGGGGATACAATAGACAGAGAGCTTTAAGTTAATTTAATGTATGTCTTGTGAGAGCCTACGCTCACACCTGTTCCATGCCCAGTGCTGGCTATATAGAACGGACATTTTTAAAATTTTTAATAAGACGGCAATTATACGTATATTCCAAACGAATGTTGGCGTCGCCTCAGCCGTGGAGGTTTTCCAGCTTCCCGCATCGTGCGTAGTGGGCGTCAACGAAGGTGGCAGAGGGTAATCCTCAGAAGGTGCGTGTTACTTGATGTAAGAGGTCGTCCTCCCGTCTGCTTACGGCGCTGGTTGTCTCATCGTCTCGGTTTTGAAGACGCACTGATACGAGAGACAATGCGGCGCATTTGTTCGTCGCAGCTTTCGCTGTTTGTCGTACCAGCAATGTGAGTACAAGCTGTTGCGGCCGTCCATTGAGAACTGTTCTTGTTTGCCTGTAGACACGTGACCTATTAATTGAATCTACAAATGACAGTTTAGTACAATACTTACAGTCAGTGGTGTAGCCAAGTGATAGCACACCAAACCATGTGCCCCCCTCCACCCCCCCCCCTGCCCCCGAATCGTACATATTTTCATTTCATACAAAGCACAAAATGACACTCGACTCTTCCCGTCTTGACTTCAGATAAAAAATAATATAGCACTCCCCATACACAGGAGGAAAAAAAATCTGTCTATGCCTACAGCAGAAGGAAAAAGAAACCGACCAGCCTCCTTATTTTGTGCGGCTGCGCGAGACATTGCTATAATAATCACGCTTTATTTTTCGGGGCTTCCGTAAGCATGCCATTCTTTTTAGCCCAAAAGTGTTTTATGCCGGGTTACACTAAGGCTTCAGTGATTCGTCGCTAAAATGACGTCAAAAAATGCACAAGATCAGATTAAACCCGTGACTTCGTGGTCCGCACAGTAGCAGCCAGGCGGACAAAGACGTTCAACTATTTCTGTAAAGACTTGTATTATTTTCGTGTTGTACCAATAACTACAAAGGTGGAATCAACCTTGTTTTTTTCATACACTAAACCATGCAACACGTGCAAGAACTTTACTGGGTAATTGATTCTGCGAACACTTTATATAACATGCTAATCAGTTAGTATATTATCGCTATAAGTTTGTTTTTCTATACATTACATGCGGTTGACTTCTATTGATCTCGAGAAAGCTTATTTATTTTATGGTGTTTTTTTTCTTCGTTTATTGGGCTTCGTATTTTTGAGGCAAGAGGCTGATAACGTCTAATATGATTGCCAACATAAAAACAAATAAATAAATAAATAAGCAAATAAATAAAATAAATAAATAAATCAATAGTTATTTTCATGTGCGCTCTATGAATATTTAACAACCAATAAATCTCCTCAAAGCAACATTTTTTCCTATCGTGATTTTCACGTTTCTTTCATTCAGTAACAGGAGTATACTAATCTAGATTAGTTATTGAACGTTACTCGTTTGATGTTTGCTAATATAAACCCTATGGGAGCAAAGGAAAGGGAAGACGATAAACATGTCAACTTAAATGAAGCTCATATAGTGCGCTTAGTGCTAAATAACTACAGTAGTAGGTTGTCTTAAGTGCGCGAAGAGGGTCTAATATAGTATAGGTAAGGTAGCGAGGGAGCCAGAAAAGTTTTTCATGAACTGGGGAACTGGTAGAAGTGAATTCTCGTGACCTCTTTTCTTGTCTTTCTTAGTATGGACATGGAAAAACAGCGCGGTTAGAACATTCTTTTTCTTCAGTCTCTACCTAGCATTCCTCGCTGTCTCTAGAAGTCAGTAATCACAGCGGCACGGCTAATACTGAAAATCGTTCTTCTTTCAAGAGCCGACATCGGAGCCCCGCTCTTTTGGCACTACCACTCTATGCGTTTCGCAAGCGTGAAACTTATTGCTTGTTCTCATCGGCCGCTTCTCCGCAAACGATTCCTGCTGTCAAGTCGGAAGGTCATCAAATATTTTGCGGCTACTAAAAGCTAAAGCAGTCGATCAAGCGAGCTGAGCTGTCCTCATATGATTCAGCGAGGAACCTCGACCCATACTGAATTTATGGAATGGACGGCCACCCTTCGCGATCATTTGTGAAGACAACATCACACGTTGAACTGAATGAGGATGGTAAAAAAAGAAGGCCTCCCCAGATTGACACTGAAGACTATGGTAGGCCCTTATAACGAGAAGCGAAAGCTTGAGCAAATAACTGAAGAAAAAAGATGATATAGACCACCCTAGGAACCGAACTTTGTCAACTGCACACGTATAAGTTTCGAATCAGGGACTTAAATGGTTCATAAAGTCAAGCTTTTGTCTTACGGAAGAAAAGCAGATATATTTGTACATAAACAAAGAACGATACAACTACGTTGTTCAACTTGGTGGCGGATACACTTCCCATGAGTCTGTGTAAGAACAATACTGCAACAAAATAGCCAGAGAACCTCAGACCAAGATATATTTCTGCAGCTGGTCGAGACATTTACCCGATGGTTGATAGCGTTGGCGAGAAAACGCTAACTGAGAATCTTTCTTTCCTTGCTGATTCTGCAGTGCCTGAGTCTAAGTGCGTGGCTATGTTTGAGCGGCGCCTTCTCAGGAAGCATCAAGTTAGGCCGGATACAGTTCCAGCTATTGGCTTAAAAGTCGCTATTTTTGATATTTTTCTTAAATATATAATAAATTAAGCAGTTACTGTCACCTTCTACCAGTTGCAGTGCCTGGGTCTAAGTGCGTGGCTATGTTTGAGTGGCGCCTTCTCAGGAAGCATCAAGTTAGGCCGGACACAGTTCCAGTTATTGGCTTAAAAGTCGCAATTTTTTATATTTTCCTTAAATATATAATAAAATAAGCAGTTACTGTAACCTTCTGCCAGTTGCAGTTGCTCTATTTCACTTGGTTAATAGTGTAGAATGATGTAATGTAAAAAAAAAGAGTAAGAGCTGGTCTGCGAAAGGCCCCGATGCAGTGAAGTGAGTAAATGTTAGAAGCGCACAAGCAGGAGACATACACACGCTAAAACACACACTGCAAGCAAAAAGCAGAATCCCACGCACGCATGCACAGGCCTCCGAAGACAACTAAAATGACCTTATCTAAAGACTTATATTTTATATTTACGAGACAGGCAGATAAAGTTAGTTTCACTTTACTTGCGTTCACGTAATTGATCAAGTCCAGAGAACTATCTTATTGAAACTGTTTAGTGACGACAATGGAAAAAAAGAGAAAAAGTAAATGGACTAGTCAAGCCTGACATTTCAAGTGAGAATCTTCAAGAGGCAATATACTGTAAGTCAGTTGCTTCTTAGAGAATTCCTAAGATAAGAGCTTTGGCGCTGTGTCACTCACAATATTTAGTGTTGACATCAAAAAGGACAATCACACATATAGATGGAGCAAGTCGAAATTGAAAAGACAATTCGTTGCCACGCAACTTGTGAAGCCCAGATGACACACACACACACACACACACACACACACACACACACACACACACACACACACACACACACACACACACACACACACACACACACACACACACACACACACACACACACACACACACACACACGCACACGCACACACACACACACACAATTCATACATGTGGAATGTCTCTCAGCACACACAAATTATGATTTTCTACGGACTTCCTAAGCTTTCGAAACTTTCACACACAAAGGTGTCATTATTTGTCACGAGCCGATGTGATTCAACAGGCACCTGTAATCTATATAACGTACCACATTATATTATAACGAAAAAATTTGTTGTGGAAATCACTGTGTGCTAGTCGTCTGAATATAATGTCTTTGTCCCTGGCTGCGCATCACTATACTTAACAGCGCGTCACAATGCGTTTTGTATGTTTGACGCCATAATTCAAATTGCCCTCAGTGTCCGTATCTGGGGCCACCACCCACACTATGCACCCTACACAAAGTAAAGTGCCTACATCGACGAAAGATAACAGGCAACGTTTGCTCACGCACGATGGAGAGAGGGAAAAAGCAAAGCAATCGTAGAAGTGACAGGCCGGCAGCACAGCAATGACATGTCTCGCCAATTCAGTTCCAGTTTATTGCTTAATACCATGAAAGCGACCCGTAGTTAGGATGCCATATGCCCGCATTCCAAGAAACCCCTTTTCAGTTATTTCTCTCAGTATCTCGAGATTTGTTTCGAAAATTCTGCGACACCTGGTGCAATAGTTCTGTGGCATAGTTAACACATTAAGATAATCCCTTTCTACTACACAAAGAAATGGCAGAATGTAATAATGTTTCACCTTCAGAAAACTGAACGCATATGAAACAAAGCTCTGTTTTGGTGCATTTTTCTAGCGCACTTTTTTGTTATATTTATATATCTGCAAAGCCAGACACGCCATTTCAGTAGAAAAAAAAACTAGTTAAGGCGAAGGCTATGCTTTTCAGTCTTGCATAAATTACGATACGCTTTTCTTTTGAACTCGTCGAACACGTGCCGAATATTTGTCGCGGAAGTGTTGTGGCATGCCAATAATTCAGTTTAAGGACGCTCATGGTAGATGCGCAACAGCGAACACCGAATCCCTCGTATTTGCGTGGTGGTCCCCCAAGAAACAAGCACGGTCAAATTGTTTTCTTTGCAGTCTCATCGACGGGTTTGAGGAACATCTGCCACGTTTCCATCGACAATGCGCCGCCTTGTTTCACACGCTCACCAGATAAGCTCACGCAGTGCAAGTGCAACAGGCCCCTCAAGTGCCTCCCGCTAGGAGGGCTAAAAGGCAGGCCTAAGAGGGATTTCATTACCCTACGACTCGCTTTCTTTTTTACAAGAATAAAACAATGTTTTGCGGCGGAATTAGGTGAAGTGCGGAAAGGGGGGTTCAAAAATAAAAATAAAAAAAAATATTCTTCGACATATCTCAATGGCTCCGAGGCGCGAAGAATGCGGCGGCAGACAAGCGTTACGAAAGCTCTGGTGGCTTTTCTCTTTGATCGTTCGGCTGTTAAGACTTCGAGGGGAGAATATAAATTGTCGGTAGACGCACTGCGTAGTTAAACCGCCCGCGTGATTCTTTTCGAATTCTCTCGAGCGGTTTGTTAAAATAGTGCCTCCTCGGAAGTCGCCGGTTCCGCATACAGCCCTGCATATTAGAGAACACCAAGGGGTGCGATTATACTCATGATGTCATCGCGGTGTCGATGTGGTCGATCCAATCGAATAATTCTTCATAGGGGGAAGGAGCAGGATGAGAAAGAAAAGGAAAAACAGGGAGGCCAGCCAGACTCGTGTCTGGTTTGCTACCCTACACTGAGGGGGGAGGAGAGATTAACAGACTAGAAAAAAAACAAAGAAGAGAGAAAAAAGCATCATTAGTGATCATGTGCACTTGCCCATTGCACGTCTACAATCAGTCGCGTAAGCTGGTTGATTTTAAAAACAGTAGCAGTGCTCGCGTTGCCTTGTTAGCCTGCGACGCAGTGAGCCACGATAAGAGAATATTCTCTTCGGAAAACGGTCTCTCGTCAAGTTTCGTCTTGTTATGCGCTATGCACAACGATCACAAAAATGCAATACATGTTATATCGTTTCATCACTGCTGCACGAGTCACATCTGGATGTGTCTGCCATTCTTATTCGAAAAGGGTACGCTTTATCGAAAGCTACTCCTAAGTACACGCGGCGGAGTAATGTTGCATCACAGCAGGGAAGGCTCGATGGAACCGGTGCTTTTGATGTCAATGAATCGCTTTGTTGCAGCTAGGGAAAATTAGATGGACTAGTTAAACCGGCGTCATCAATCTCAAAGCATGGCTTCTTTTATTATCATTCATAGAACGGTGTTCATTTACCCGTCAGCCACGTTAACGACGCAGACAATTTCGTCAAATTTTGATATAACCCTACTCGGCGTGAGTATATTCGTCGGTGCTAAAGATTTCGAAATATCAACAACTAAAAAAGCCTGTCCAACTTATGTTTCTTTTTTCCTTAAGCTGCGTTAAGCAGGAAAGTAATTGCGTTCTGTTTCACACGTCATGTGTTACTGCAACCTCCGCTTAGCCTTTATATACGTCGTGTTCGGACAAGCTCACGTCGCTACACCTTCTTTTTTGTTTTCTCTTATTAATCAAAATTTTGGGTCTCCCTTCGGGCAGGCTAGTGGCGTTGGTTGCGAAATTTGACGTGAGACGAAGTTTGACATAAAACTAATATTTGTTGAAACGGTGGGCGTGAGGGAGGGGGCATTGTGCTGAGCGACCATTATACGCCGTCAGGCAAGTTCTGAGAGGGATCACATAAAAGATTTCTCCTATAAATCAGGCATTAGCTTTTTTTTCTTACACTGCAAACAAACTTGACATTTTTTCTCCAGTCATGCACAGAGCTGACAGCGGTGTTTCCAATAAATAAATAATTATAACATTCAATATGCTTGTTTTCCTAGCCGTCATCATGTCATCATTCATATAAGAGCGTGTGTTGCTTAAGGGACAGCGGGAAGTTTCCACGTATATTTCGTTCGTAGAAGTTATGCTAATGAAAACAAATTTTATTTAGAAATTGTGATCCTTACAACCATAACGTCAGGGTTACGACAGCAGCCGGCTTTTCTTTTTTGTCGTTTTGCTTAGCCAAGAACAAATGAAGCCTCGTTGTCTTTAAACCAAGATGACGCGCTGTTGTACTGAACCGAGATATCTACTTAGGCCCTACGGTGATGACGAACACCAACGGTGCGTCGAGCTATGCAGGCGACACGCTGTAAGTCACTAAATAAAGTTTGAAAGAAGAGCGTGCCTTGAACGGAGCTCGCTTTGTAACCGTATTTTAGTCGCGGTATACTAGGAGTGCACTAACCGTGAAAATAAGTGCAAGAAGTCAGCTAGGTGAGCATCTATAGCTAAATGAGCCCATTACGTTCTCTGCAAGTGACAGAGAGAGCAAAAGTAAATACGCCGGTCGAGGAGAAAAGGGAAGTACAACGATGATTTTGTCTCTGGAAGGTACAGGTCAAGTGAAGAGATTCCTGAAACATAAGTATGGGAAGCTTTGCGATTATCTTTAGTGTGACGTCGCACAATGTTATAACCGAAGTGTTGGGAAAAAAGGAGAAAAAAGAAAAAAAAGTGAAGACTGAAAAGAAAACAAAAATCACAGTGTTAGAAAGAAAATTGTTGAATAACCATGGCGGCCCAGCGCATTTGCGCGAATGTAGCACGCCTCGTTTACGGCTCAACCGCACATCACTTCTCCTATACGTTTCACAATAAAAAAAAAACAAACAGCAGTTGGTAGACAAGCTCTATATGTATGAAGGTGTTTTTTGTTGTTTTTTTAAACATACATCGACCACAGAGCACGTTTACGTACTATCAGTGTCAAATGAAACGTGAACAGCGGAGCGCGCGAATCGAGCATTGGCAAACGTATACAATGAGTGCAGTCCAGTCATCACCACTGTTAGGCGTGATCATTCGATTTGGGAGCACTGTGTGATCTCCCCACAACGCGATATTGTCGCCTCTGTTCTAGCTCTGATATCCCAATACAGCGAAAAAACGGAAACAAAAGAGCAATAAAAGTGAAAAACGACCAAAAGCGCTCAGAAACTAAAAAAGCAATAAAAGTGAAAAACGACCAAAAGCGCTCAGAATGACAATACGCCGGTCACTATCATTACAATACCCGCATGCCAGAACAAGAGAAATGTGCACAATAATGCATACCGCAATTGCGCCGAGCCAAATTAGCATACCGTCAGCAGTGAGCACAGGCGACGCGCACATTATATATATATATATATATATACATTGTAGTGGGGGGAAGAGGGAGAGATACAGTATCTAGTTGGAGCACCTGAAAGACGACTACGACGAAGAGCTGAGCTCGTGACAGTGACTGACGCCTCTTGAACCAGGCAGTTGGTTTTATTCAATAAACCCCCTTATAATCTGGTGAAAGTGCTGGGTAGTCTTCGAAGCTGGAACTACGAAGTCGCACCTTACCTGCAGTGCCAGCGATGCCGGAAGAACCCTCCACCCAAGGTACCTCTCAAGTTCCCGCCTCTACATGTCCCGGCGTGTGGCCACTGCGTCACCCACCGATCTTCAGCGGCACTGACGGCAAAGACGTTGAGGAGTGGCTGGCTACTTACCACAAGGTGAGGGCAGCGAACAAGTGGGACGATGCGGCTAAGCTGACCTATGTAGGCTTTTACTTGTCCGGCGTCGCTAGTCTCTGGTTGCGCAATCACGAAGCCGACATTGCCAGCTGGGATTCATTCAAGGCCTCCTTTTCGCAAGTCTTCGACCGCTCTGCTGTGCGAAAACTCAGCGCAGAACAATGACTTCGTGAGCGCGCTCAACAGCCAGGAGAGACCTTTACCAGCTACATTGAAGACGTTGTTAACTTGTGCAAGCGGGTAAACCCAGCGATGCTCGAAGCCGACAAAATCAAACAAATCCTCAAGGGCATATGCGATGACGCATTTCAAATGTTGTTAGCCAAGGACCCACAAACCATTGCCGAACTCGTCAGCTTGTGCCAGAGTTTTGACGAATTGCGCAAGCAACGCGCCCCAACATGGCGCTCTCTGGAACAACGTGATTCGATCGCGGCCTTGAATCTCGGAGACCAGAACGGCATGTTGGCTCGCATAAAGCAGTTCGTGCGTGAGGAGGTTGCTCGGCAGCTGTCCATTTTATCGAGCGCACCCGAACCAGCACAAACGCATCCTTTGGCCCCAGACCATCTGGCCCCGGCCATAAGGCACGTCATACAAGATGAGGTAGTGGACGCTTTGCCTTTCGCTCGTTCACCACCTCTGGAGGCCGCACCCTTGACGTATGCGCAAGTCGTTGAAGCCAGATCACCTCGACAGCCCCCTTATGCTACCTCACCGATCCCTGTTCGGCCATCACCAGTTCCGTTCAGCCGGCCGATTGCAGCGTTTCCGAATCCGTGGCGCACCTCAGACAACCACCCGATTTGCTATTGTTGCGGTTACGCAGGACATGTGGCTCGCTTGTGCCGCCGCCGCCCTCTCGTTCAGAGCGACAACATGCAAAGATCGTCGCACGACTCTCGGCGCTTGAACAACACGGCACGTCAACAAGGATCCTCTTCACCCGACCGCCCTCCCTCAGTCAGTCACCGATCTCCATCTCCTCGACGTCGCTCCCTGTCGCCTATGCGCCGTCGACCCTGCCCTTCAGACGCGGAAAACTAGATGCCGCAGTTCCGGAAGCACGAACTGCATCGTCGTCGGAAGAATGAAGTCCTCGCATTTCTCCGACAAACCTCATCGACGTTTTTGTGGATGGTTATCGTACCCTTGCGCTTGTGGACACTGGTGCTGCCGTTTCAGTAACTGATTTAAAACTTTGCCGCCTGCTTCGGAAGGTTACCACGACGCCAAAGGGGTTTTCCCTCCGCACTGCCAGTGCTCACCATATTCGACCATCAGGTGCCTATACCGCCCGCGTTCTCATCCAAATGTTTTGTATACCGTTGAATTTCTTGTGCTACAGGCGTGTTCTCATGATGTGATCCTCGGCTGGGATTTTCTGTCTCGTAATCATGCGGTTATCGACTGTGCTCGTGCTGAAGTGGCCTTCTCTGCGTTGTGTGCCTTGTCTCCGGAATTTCCGTTGAACAAGCTGTTCGTCGCTGACGACATCGACATACCACCGGCGCTACTGTGCTCGTGCTGAAGTGGCCTTCTCTGCGTTGTGTGCCTTGTCTCCGGAATTTCCGTTGAACAAGCTGTTCGTCGCTGACGACATCGACATACCACCGACTAGCGCAGCCTTTATTCCCGTATCTTGTGCCGATGTGTCTAAGCCTGCAGTCTTGTTTACGCCTTCCCAAACATTCCAAAGTCGCAAGAGCCACGCGCTGCCGTTTGCAGTTCTAGATATTTCGGCGGGCACTACCCATTTGTTTGTCACAAATCCCTTGCCGTCTCCCACAACCTTGCGTCGCGGAGAATGTATTGGAACATTCCAAGACTTAGACGTTTCCTCCATCTTCGACCTTGACTGTGAAAGTGACTTGCAGCTTAATGCATTGACGCCATCTGCTCACTGTCCACGAAAATAATAACTTGTTTGGCCCCTCAATTGATGGCGAACTTGAAGAACCACACCCCGAAAAGCTTCTAGAACGTCTTCAACAGTTTCGCGGCTCGTTCGATTGCCAGCAGACGTCCTTAGGCCGAACGCACACCGTTGTGCATCGCCTTAACACCGGCTCCCAAGCGCCTCTGCGACAGCGTCCCTACCGTGTATCTCCTGTGGAGCGTCGCGTAATTACCGAGCAAGTGGCCGGCATGCTTCAACGTGGCATCATTCGGCCGCCCAGCAGTCCCTGGTCTTCACCTGTGGTACTTGTGCGGAAAAAAGACGGCTTGATTCGCTTTTGCGTCGATTACCGCCGTTTAAACAAAGTCACGATCAAAGACGTATATACCCTTTGTTGCGCATCGATGATGCCCTGGACTGCTTGCAAGGCGCTGAATTCTTCTCATCACTCGACCTACGGTCCAGTTATTGGCAGGTCCCCATGGCACCATCAGATTGTCCAAAAACTGCTTTTGTGACGCCTGATGGGCTATACGAATTTAATGTAATGCCCTTCGGCCTTTGTAATGCGCCAGCCACATTCGAAAGGATGATGGATAGCGTCTTGCGTGGGCTAAACTGGAAGACATGCCTATGCTACTTGGATGATGTCGTTGTTTTCTCCCCTGATTTAGACAGCCATCTCCAACGTCTCAGTGAAGTCTTGAGATGCCTCACGAGCGCAGGCCTTCAACTAAACATCAAGAAGTGCCACTTTGGAGCTCGGAAGCTCACAATACTTGGTCACGTTGTCTCAAAACAGGGCGTCCTCCCAGACCCAGAGAAGCTTCGTGCTGTCGCTGAGTTCCCGAAGCCTACGACTGCGAAAGCGCTTCGCAGCTTTGTCGGACTATGCTCTTACTTTCGCCGCTTTGTGAGGAACTTTGCTTCGATAATCGCACCACTGACGCAGCTGATCCCCGGCGATGGACACCTCTCTGATTGGTCGCCAGCATGCGATGATGCTTTTGCAACATTACGCCATCTCCTTACTTCACCACCTATTTTACGCCACTTCGACCCTACTGCTCCAACCGAGGTGCACACGGATGCCAGTGGCATAGGACTTGGCACTGTCCTCAATGCTCAATGCAAACCTGGCTTCTCGGAGTATGTAGTTGCGTATGCCAGTCCTACCCTAACCAAGGCAGAGCACAAATACTCGGTTTCCGAAAAGGAATGTTTGGCCAATGTTCGGGCATTGAAAAAATTTCGTCCTTACTTATATGGACGCCCATTCGATGTAGTTACAGATCACCATTCACTCTGTTGGCTCGCTTCATTGAAGGATCCTTCGAGCCGGCTTGGACGTTGGGCGCTACGTTTACAGGAATTTGATATTCACGTCATTTACCGCTCAGGCCGCAAGCACACCGACGCAGATGCTCTTTCTCGTTCGCCCCTTCCTTCAGCCGTTGCACCTGTTTCCTTCGCCGAAGCTACCATCGGCAGCATCGATACCGCTGACATGCCTTCGGAACAACGCAAGGACCCTTGGATAGCCTTGCTCATCGACGTTCTCTCCTCGTCTTCGGTGACACCACGCCAGCGTCTACCTCGTGCACTACGTCGGCAAATTCCCCATTATGCAATACGGGATGCCATGTTGTACCGTCGCAACTATCAGCTGAAGGGTAGGAAATGGCTTCTTGTTATACCTCGCCATTTGCGCTCCAACATGTGCGCGTACTTCCACGCAGACCCTCAAAACGCGCACGCTGGTGTTTTGAAAACATACGACCGGCTTCGTCAGCGATTTTTCTGGCGTGGAATGTACTCCTACGTTCGCAAGTACATACGCTCCTGCACTGAGTGTCAGCGATGGAAAACAACTTGTCATGCCTCTGGCGAATCACAACCATTGCCATGTCCAGCTCGGCCGTTTGATAGAATCGGCATCGACCTCTTCAGCCCGCTACCTTGTACTCCTGCGGGAAATCGCTGGATTATTGTGGCCGTTGACCACCTAACCCGTTACGCTGAAACCGCCGCTTTGCCAGCCGCTGCTTCTCGTGATGTCGCCTTGTTCATCTTTCGTAGCTTTGTCCTTCGCCATGGCGCGCCACGTGAGCTGCTTAGCGACCGTGGGCGTGCGTTTCTATCGCAAGTCGTCCAGGAGCTTCTCAGTGAGTGCAATATTATTCATCGCACCACTACAAGCTATCACCCACAGACAAACGGTTTGACAGAGCGCTTTAACCGCATGCCCGGTGATATGATATGTACATATCTTCCGACCATTCTAATTGGGACTTGGTGCTCCCTTTCGTGACGTATGCGTATAATACGGCCACGCAAGCAACTACTGGGTTTTCACCTTTATTTCTACTTACGGACGTGAGCCCTCTTCTACGCTTGACACGATACTTACTTACCGCCCAGATGCTTCAGAATACCGCCCAGCCTCCGAACTTGTTCAGTGTGCCGAAGAGTGCCGCCAATTAGCGCGTTCATTTACGCCCGTCGCACAAGGTCTCCAAAAAGAACGACTTGACCAAGATAAGCCTGCTCACAGCTTCCTCGTAGGCTCATTTGTATGGCTTTCGGTTCCATTCCAGTCCCCCGGCCTCTCCCGAAAGTTTGCACCCAAGTACAATGGTCCGTACCGCATCGTTCAATGCACGTCACCGGTCAACTACGTCGTCGAACCAGTGACACCTGCCGAGAACAGACGATGCCGTGGTCGTGAGACAGTCCACATCAGCCGCTTAAAACCTTAGTACGATCCCCTTGTGCTTGCTTCACCGTGAGTCGCCAGGATGGCTCCTCTTCACCACCGGGGCAAATGTAGTGGGGAAGAGGGAGAGAGACAGTATCTAGTTGGAGCACCTGAAAGACGAGTACGATGAAGAGCTGAGCTCGTGACAGTGACTGACGCCTCTTGAACCAGGCAGCTGGTTTTATTCAATAAACCCCCTTATAATTTATATATATATATATATTCCGTATTTTGACACAATATTAATGAGATCTAACAGACAATAATGCCCAAGGAATGTATAGGGGAAGCTATTAGAACCATTGTAATGCAAATAAATAAGAAAAGTGGCTGAAAAAGTAACTTGCCGTGAGACCTACGACCTTCGAATAACGCGTTCGATGCTCTAACCACTGAGCTATCACGGCGGCTATCCCTCCAGCCACTTTATTGGGTTTATATGTGAAGTTAAACGTGGGGGTGACAGTCAGCGCATTATATATATATATATATAATGGAAGTGCGAACGACAAAACGAATCCTGTAAAGTACTGGCAAACTATAGTATAGCTCATATTCTTAATTCCAATGAACAACGGAGGTGAGTCGGCAGATTTCGCCGATTCGGGCGTTTTTCTACGCCAGTGCGCTGTGTTCTCGGTTAGTTAAAACAGGCGCGTCACAATCCCATGAACACTCAGCAATGATTTCTTTAATTGTCTGGTGTAAGTCACCGCTATTGAACACAGCATGGCCTGTGATAATGCACACTAGTATACGCGAGAAATCCACAAATTCCGTTTACAGTTTTGTTTTCCTTATCATGATTATTAAGAAAATAGGAGTGATTCTACGTCACGTGCCCCAGACGCATTTTTCTAACAAATTTCAGATATTGTTACAAAATATATGATTAGATTATACTTCAATCAATCAATCGATCAATCAATCGATCAATCAATTGCAACAAAGGCAGATGATTATGCAATAACACGACTTAACAAGACTACCCACATTGTGGGTAGTCTTGCCTGATCAGCCATCCTTTATAGAAGGAAATTTCGGAAGAAACATTGTGAGGCAAAAAAAAAAAAAAGAAGACATGAGGGCACGTTACTGAGGAAGAGGCTGTTTGGAACTGAGTTAAAAAAAGTAATTGCCAGTACCTTACCTTAAATCACGATTGCAATGGCTTCGAGTCTCCTCATAGTTGTGCATTGTTCCTTCTAAAGGATGCGTGAGAAAGTGGCGTGCCCCCGCTCCTGCAAGTGCTCTGAAATATCACAGCTCTTGTAGAAAGAAATCTATTGTGTATACCCTTTTGATTGTCGTTATTGATGTAAAATCTAGATTGCAACCTTTGTATCTATGAACGATTTCTGGCGAGAAACCACCACAAGCTATAGGTTGTATTATTGCGGCACGCATTAACTGTGTAGGTTGTCTTATCATGCTTGCAGCTTGCCAGCCTAAATGACCACGCATATACATGAAAGTTAGATGACTGCGGGCTGCTCTGTTGCGTTACAATGACGTGAATAATTGAAGCGACGCCGAATAAGCGTTATCATAAAAGAGACCTCATAGGAAGCCCTAAAGGTCCTGCGAAGCGTGAAAAGATTTTCGCCTTCTTCGCACACTCAAGCGCAATATTTTAACGAGAGGGCTTTTCCGGAGAGACTTTCCTTCAGGCAGGATCACATTTTGCGATTATCTCAAGCTTTTGTGGTCCGCTTCGTTCTGCGTGGCATTAGGCAAACTTAACTAGAGGGTTATAGTATGGGGACATAAAAAGTGACCCAGTTCGCGTGGATGTGAAATTTTGTGTTTTGCGAGCCTCTATCGCGGTATATGCCCCTTTTTTTTTGTTCGTGGGGCAATCAGTACAAATACTTACGTATTGTTTTTTTCTTTGTTTTACTTCGGTAGTGTAAAATTTATGAGTGCATTCAGGTAACATAATAGAAGGCTGGTAGATAGTTTCGCAAACGAGGATTCTCGGCACAAGTTCAAAAAAAGAGCGCACTGGAGGTTTTGGAGGATGTTTGTTATAACTTGAATTATCAGCATCATTCTGCGAATGCATCAAAGTTATGCGTGTTTTCTCGTAAAATTTTATACACCAAATTTAGGTTGTGGGAAGAGCAAACAAAAATAATTAGCACACTCCACGAACCATGAAAATCGATGATATGCGATGCATGCGGAGGGAAGGCGACTGTGGCGGAATTTTTTTATTCAGTGAAACGTTACGAAATGCCGCTGAAGGTATTTAGCAACTTTGTACTCAGAGGCATCATACTAAAACGTTGCTAGTATAGCTCCTTGCCTGGTGTGCTTCAAATGTCCTCGTTTTTTCTAGCACTTGACTATCATGAACATACATCAACGCGCTCTAATCGCAGATACAGTTGAACAGCCGCGCAGGTTTTATATACTCAGTTGTCTACAGTCGCGCAACAATAACAATAGTAATGTGGCTATTACAAACACAGGAAGCAGTGAGGTAATATGTAGTGCTTGTGTTTGCGAGGCTGGTAGTACATGATTTTGCTACGTAGACCAACTTCATTGCATGGCGCTTAAGTATACACTTGACGTTTACCTGACATGATGCGGCAGAGGAGTACATATGTAACCTTTATAAAATATAGACCACAATTGACGTTATACCAACATTCCTACTGCAAAAGGTCTTTCACTAAAACAGTTTTCAGACATGATGTGTCTGAGGGGTAAATAATCGCTTGACTGCCGCGCAGAATGCTTGGGTTTGATTTCTGCCGTGACCATAACATTTATTCCTTGCTTTCGTCGGGTCAAAAATGCCAATGCTTGTTTTTTTTAAAGCTCTCGTGCTTAAGTTACAAATGTGTGTGCACGGTCGCCTTTCCCTAGCATAAGTGAGCTATCAATGACCTGCGGTGCACACGCGAATACTACGGCCCTTGGTATACGGTTTCGTGCCAGACGTGCCTGGAGAAAAGAATTGGACGACGTATGCGACAGGATTTTCACGTTATTCATGCTTCATGCTATGACCAGACAGTCGTAATCGTCAAGCCCACTTGCCCTATCATACCCATAATATCAGGAACAACTGGTTTGCTATCCTACGCGGGGGGAATGAGAAGTATAAAGATGAGAGAAAGAGAGGAAATGGAAGAGAAAGAGACAAAAAAAAAAGGATTGTCAATCATGACGCGTATGCAGCGGTGGCACTACACAAAAGTGAAAGGTGTTCACATAGGCCTTTCTGTAGCAAGCTAAGGAGACAATCACAAGAACCGCAGATGTAGGCGGCTAGATAGTTAATTACGTAGAGAGACACGCTCAAAGTCCTTTGGTTCGCTAAGAAATGCTTCTTGATAATAAAATGTGCGGTCTTGATAGGATATGCTGATGGATTTTTTTGGTGTGAATGTGCGCACGCACCACATGATGCGTAAGTTAAATCATTCGTGCGATGAATAAATAGTTGGGAATCATGTGCGTCTTAGGGTGCCTGAAAGCGTTGGTATGCGCGTTCGTGAATGTGGAATATGTTTGCGCTCAACAATTTTGAAATGGCTTGGCATCAAACTCCACAACAAGTTATTTCAAAGGTAGCATGAATTCGCGTGTTAACAATATAGAAGACATGCATTGTTTCTCAGCTTTTCACGACGCACGCGAATGCATTATTTGTGGTTTTCATGATGCGTTTTTTTTGGGGGGGGGGGGGTGGCGAGGGTGTGCAACATTCGATTAATAAATAGGTGAAGCGGAGGCTGTGCCTAGTAGCGTCGTGTATACTTGCTGCAATTCTTAGAAACATTGTGAAAACTTGTGGTACACATCTTTTTTACATTCTTTCCGAGAAACTTTTCAACAAGAGTATACGTTACGTGAAATCACGTGAAGTTACGGAACTTAATATGCAAATTTACAAAAGTATGCTATACATTCTCTTCATGAATGCACCCCTGCGTTCCGTTCTTTAATAAAACGTTCCGAGCCTTTGAACCGTCAAAATAATGAGGAGTTGTTGAGAAAGGAATTAAAGAAACGCAGAAACGGGCTCAGCAGGACAGACACAGATTAATACAAATGACTGCGTTTGTGACGTTTGATTCTTTCTTATCGTGTACGCACGAGCAATCCTTACCAACTATGCATAGAGCAACCTCGTGTCGTTCTAACGAATCGTCACACTTGACGAGCTACTAGCTAGGACGGATGTCCGCCGGGAAAGATGACCTAAAGAGAAATACTGTGAAAATTGGACTCCCAACGTGGGAGAGAGAGAGAGAGAGAGAGAGAGAGAGAGAGAGAGAGAGAGAGAGAGAGACGTGGCTCCAAGTGACCTGCGCTTCCAGATGGATTTAGCTGTTACGGTATCATAGCATTAGTGTCAGATACTTATTACCCACCAACATAATTCACGAAACAGGTTTTTCCGTACACGCTGAGGACTGTTTACCATGTGTTTTCGCGTGACTTGGAGTCACCCGCTTAAGGCGGAAGTACTTCCTGATCACGCTGGCCATTGAAGCCGTTCCGCCTCACGAAGTTCACAAGCACTCGGATGTTTATAACTTCACACTACTAAGCCTCATCGATATATAGGAGAGAAAACACTGCCCCGAAGACAAGCTAGGAGGCACAATCTAGCTGGAAAAATAAAATGCTTAAATAAATAGAAGAGTAAAGCGTACAGGTAACCACGCCACCCTCCATCTGTGCCGACAAGCCATACCACCGCATAACAGCCTGATTCTGCCTTGTTTCACAACTCTTCATGGTCTCTCTTCAAAGCGTGAACTATTTGGCTGGCTGTTTGCAGAACGCGCGAGGGCATGCACGGCTACAGTGATCTGCCAGAGCAGTCGCTTGTTGCAGTCATTCGAGGAATTTTCATGCCTTCGGTAAAGAGGCGCATACAGACCGCCCGGCGCATTTCGTGGAGGACACGCGGGTGCCGAATTGTTGTCCTTGGACAGAGTGAAGGCCACTTACGACAAAGTAGCAGAACAACAAGAATGAGAGCGTTCGGCATTGGGAAAGAAGAAGAAGAAAGGCGTCCGTCATTGGGAGCCAAGTTATTTTGGGCCTTCGGCGCGACTGCTGTATAGTTGCATGCATGCAGAGCGATGCGTCTTCGTTCACGCGAGATTAAAAATTGAAATCCAGCCATAGCCGGTGGCCAAGAGCTTGCCTTCTATCTTTGTATCGTTCATTCGAGTGTCCCCCTGCGATAGACTTCCGCTACCAGCCCGAACGGCGGATACCCGCCTATGACGCGCTTGGGCATTAGCGCTCCTTTCCCCGCCTCTGGTGTTGCAAGTGCGGTACTTCGTTGCCGATGAAACTACGGGGAGGAGTAGGACTTGGAAGGCGAGCAACAGAAGAAAGATGGGCGTGGTGATACAAGACGCACCCGGTGCTGGCTGTTCAGCACCTCTACCCTTCGCTCCCTAATGGCCGCATCCGGTGATGGCAGCTGAAGGGGTTATCGCAGATCTCGCCCCACACTTGTCACCACATGGCGGGCGTTTGGTCAGACGGTGCGAAGAGGGACGAGATTGAAGAAAAATAGAAGGGCCGGGATTACCGCTGTTGGGAACGCTGCTGTGATCTGGCAAAATCAGGGCAAGCGTAGGCATGTACGATAGAGGAAGAATAAGGCGTCGTAAGGATGATGCATGTGTGGGGTAAAGTGGTGTAGTATACGCGTCAAGAATATACAATATAGGTGATTGCGTACAAGACACGAATTAATGAGTCACAGCTCACTGCGTTCACCAAACACTGTGCTATTCGGCGTGCACAAAAAATATGAGACAATAAATGTCACAACTAATGAATCAGTGTACACTTTAAAAACTACGTTTATTTTTGAATAGATACATTTAGTTGAGCGTTTACGATCCCATCCCGTCAGACCTGCGTATGCTAGCGATTTACACAAAGACGCGTAGAAGTAACTGTAGATTGTGAGCGCAGAATGATGGTGCGAGACGCGGAATGTCGAATGCATCTGTCACTCTGCTACTGAGGTCTACTGAGTGGAGCGTGATGGTGGGTTCACACGGTTTCGTCGTCATCTTGAAGCGCAGCTGACTGCTTCTGGACAAGACGCAGCAAAAATCGCGGCATATCCACGAATCGAATGATGATGAGTGGGCGAAGCACAGTGATCACTCACCGTCTTCGAAACACGTAGACGAAATATTTCGAACGTTTCTATACGCTTGTTCTATATACGTGGTTAAAAGTTGATAAGAGGGTTGGTAGCAGTAGCCGTACATAACGCTTTTAGTGTTTTGATGCCGCTTCCCGCGCTCTAGACGCCTCCAGGTCCGCTTGAGGACATCGACGTGCCGCTGCGGCTAACTTGGCTTCAGCTACGGCTTCGCAAACCCTCACAGCCTCCAGGTTCGCTTGTCTGCGCCGCGATGCCGATAAAGCTTCTTGATCCCTCAACTGTGCGTCAGCTTACTGGCGCTGCCGTTTCGCTGCATCTTTGCGAGCCCGCAAATCTGGATCCACTTGTGCGCGTTGTCGTGCTGCAGCCATTCTGCAAGCCCTCAGTTACGCATGCAGTTTCGCCGTCTTGTCTTCATTGTCTTCGCTGTCGACGAGAAAGAGATCGCACATTAGTAGCGAGTGACATAGCACTGCCCCTAGCGGTCTCCACTCAAACCCACAGCGCGCGGTGGGAGCGAGTGCTTCATAGTCTTCTCTGTCAAAGAGAGAGAGAAAGAAAGAGAGAGATGTCGCGCGCTGGGAGAGGACACGTGCTGCAGCGCCTCTAGCCGGCGCTCAAAGTAGTATGTCACGCCAATGGAAGGACAAGGCTCGCTGCTAAATAGCTTCGCCCCCAAAAAGACGGTATCTTTGCTGTTACCCGCACTGTGTCGGGCACCACATTTTCGCGGTGCTCAGTGAAAGCGGCGCTCAGCTAAAATAGCGTAAAATGCCCAATTGCCAAGGTTTTCAGAAGCCTAGAATGGGAGCAGTTAGGGATAAGAGTCAATGGAGAATACCTTAGTAACCTGCGCTTCGCCGATGACAACGCATTGCTGAGTAACTCGGGGGACGAATTGCAACTCATGATTACGGAGTTAGACAAGGAGAGCAGAAAGGTGGGTCTTAAAATTAATCTGCAGAAAACGAAAGTAATGTACAACAACCTCGGCAAGGAGCAGCGCTTCGAGATAGGTAATAGTTCACTTGAAGTTGTAAAAGACTATGTCTACTTAGGGCAGGTAATAACCGCAGAGCCGAACCACGAGATTGAAGTAACTAGAAGAATAAGAATGGGGTGGAGCACATTCGGCAAGCACTCTCAAATTATGACAGGTAGATTGCCACTATCCCTCAAGAGGAAGGTATATAACAGCTGTATCTTGCCGGTACTTAGCTACGGAGCAGAAACATGGAGACTTACAAAGAGGGTTCAGCTTAAATTGAGGACGACGCAGCGAGCAATGGAAAGAAAAATGGTAGGTGTAACCTTAAGAGACAAGAAGAGAGCAGAGTGGATTAGGGAACAAACTGGGGTTAAGGATATCATAGCTGAAATCAAGATGAAGAAATGGACATGGGCAGGGCATGTAGCGCGTAGACAGGATAACCGCTGGTCATTAAGGGTAACTGACTGGATTCCCAGAGAAGGGAAGCGGGTTAGGGGGAGACAGAAGGTTAGGTGGGCAGATGAGATTAAGAAGTTTGCGGGTATAAATTGGCAGCAGCAAGCACAGGACCGGGTTAACTGGCGGAACATGGGAGAGGCCTTTGTCCTGCAGTGGACGTAGTCAGGCTGATGATCATGATGATGATGATGATGCCCAATTGCCCATACGAAACATTATTTTACTCGTTTCTTTTTAATTCTCAGCCTGTCGTTACTAGCATCTAGCCACTATTATTAGAGACTCTGTATTTTTGAGGAAGCTTAGTTAAGTAACAGCCATATGCGTAATGACTTGCTACGGTGGTAGAATGGTATGGAAGAATGCTTTCATCCTACCGTTCCGCCTACAAAGTTGGAATCATTTCCTGCAACACCGAGCACTCTTGTTACAGTTTTATTCCGCGCACATGCCGTTTTGAAACCACATTCTCGGAAGCATCGCCACTATTGAAGAAGATCAACTGTTTGAAACAACACTAGCTAACACTGTATAAATTGGCACTGAAAAAACGTGTATCTACTGAATGTTTGCAGCGATTATTGTTTGCTTTATTTGTGTTTTTACTCTCCCCTCCGTATTGACCTGTCCTTGAGACTAGTCCTTATAATATTAGTCCTTAATAATAGTCCTTGAGACTATAATTAAACGAAAAATGAAATAAAATTATTTATATCCATCCTATTCTCCTATTACTACTGCCAAGGGGGCAACTCAGTGGCAGAGGCGTTGATCTCTTAAGCTCGAGGCAACGGCTACGAGTCTCGACGGCAGCAGCAACGTTTCAATGGCGGCAAAAAGCGAAAACACCCGTGTAATTAGATTCAGATGGCCGCTAAGGAACCCTATTTTGTACGCTTGCCCGATTCTTTTTATACTTTTTTTTTGCGGCAGCTTTTTAATAGTGACGTGCATTGCAGACTGATACTTCCAAATTAAGCTCATCTTCGTATCGCTGACGTAACTCTCATCTTCGTATTACGCCGACGTAATAGCGCTTATGCTATTTCTGTGTTTCTGTTATTATGTTGCTCCTTGTATTGTGATAAGTATTATTCAATGTAGCACTGTTTGCTGAACTTTCTTCGCGTAGCGAAGCCATGTCTGGCCGAATGGCCTTTAGCTTCGCTTCGTTTTTCTGTATTCTCTCCAGAAATAAAATCTGGTCATTTCATTCATTTCATTTCATTTCATTTCAACTCGTTGTTTCAATTTATTTTTAGGCATGACTAATAAGGTGGCTTTTCGGGAAAAGTTTTAAGGGTTACTTTGTGTCAGTGCAAGAGTATGCCTGGTAATTACAGACCTTTCTGCAGTAGATTGGATTAATTACACAAAGATGCACACGCAATGAAAAGATCAAGATAGGAATCCTTCGTTACAGCAGAAAGAAAGCGAAGGCTGAAGCATTACGACAAAATAAACACACAGGCCGACGTGCAGCAACCTTTATTGGCCGTGCCGATGGGGACGTATTTAAACGAGCAGCGTGTATAGGGTTACTACGTCACTTTGTCAGCGGATCTGGTTCACCGAGGTTGCGCTAATTTGTTCTTAACGACCGTGACAAGTGTAAGTAAATAGGTGAAGCAGCACAACCTCACTTTTCCTACGACTATCGCACTTTGTGCCACGAATTAAAACAAATTAAAACAACGATTTGGCCTCTTGCATGATACATATATTGGGCCTTCACGGATAATAAAAATTTACTCATACCACCTTTATAGAATGTTTATTTTAAGCGTGAATTACCACACTTGACAGTGCTGGATTTGCAACGGAGCAAAAACTTGGAAGCTTACAAAGGAGGGGTCAGCTTAAATTTCAGACGACGCAGCGACCCTTAGGAACGAAAATGTTAGGAGTAACCTTAAAAGACAAGAAGAGGACAGAGTGGGTCAGGGAACAAACTGACGTCAAGGACATCCGAATGGAAATAAAGAAGGAACGGGCATGGGCAGGACATGCATGTAGCGCCTGGAAAGGTAACCGCTGCTCGTGAAAAGTAACAGACTGGATTCCAAGATAAAGCAAGCCAGTGGGAGAGAGACATAAAGTTCGCTGGGTAGATTTGATCAACAAGTCAGTTGACAGTCGGTACTCTTTCCTGTCCTTTTTGTATCTTCTTTAATTTGTCACGCTGAACAAGAACATAACCACGATGAACCATCTCACACAAATTAAGCTTTGTTGCTGCAAGATAGCAGCTCTCAAAGGCAAAATTGAGATGTTGCTAAATATAATTGCGTTCCTAGAATCCAAATCGAAAGAGCTAACCAATCCCTCCACACCCACAACTGAGGCAATGGAGAGTGAGCCCACGCTCCGGATGGCAGAAATGAGTGTGGAAGCTGCACTTGAGGCTCGTCCAGAGGCCCATATGGAAGCCCGTCTTAATGACTTAGAAAATCAAAACTCCGCGGCAATGAACCCTGCTATCGCCAAAGTGACCGAAACTATCCCCAAAATCATCACTCAGCACTTGGCACAGTCGTCTTCAACCGTCCGACGACCCGGCGGTCTGATTGAGGACGTGTCTGGCCGCTGTCCCTAAACCTCGCGTCACGCCATAGAAAATGATGTAGATGACGATGCCAGCTGCACGCTTACAGGAATTGAAGATGCCACCCTCGCCGCGAGTGCTGACTCCGCAGTTGCGTCCCTACAACCGCTTTTTAACTTCAATGACCATGGCAGACAACCCTCAATTTAGACGCTTTCTATATTACAAATCGGCCAACCCCATTCAAATTACTCAATGGATATGCCGGGGATTCCGTTCCCACGCCAAGCGGGATGACCTCAGGCTTTCCTTATCGAATCTCGCTTTACTTCCCACAGTGGTTGCCCTCCAGGAGCCAGGGAGCGGTGCTAGCCTTCCAAATTATGCCACGTTCATGCAGGACCCCTCTTCATGTATATTCGTGCACAAAATTATACAGCCAACCAGGTGAATTTGTAACTTAATACTGAATATTCCTATGCGATGGTCACCCTCCTTCTGCTCAAGAAACGTGACGCACCATTGCACATACTCAACATCTACTGTTCACCAAAACTTAAAAATGTTTCCTTTGCAGCACTCTTCAGTCGCGCCCTGAAGGCTGTGGGCAGGGATCTTCTTGTGATTGTGGACGATTTCAATGCTAACAGCACACTATGGGGGTACGTGCGTGATGAGAAGCGTGGGCGCAAGCTAGCGGAACTTGCGTACACGCTGGGCCTCACTCTTCACACTGACCCTGCATATCCAACGCGATTGGGTAACTCCGTGACTCGGGACACGTGTCTGGACTTCACCTTCACCAAAAATATTAGACACGCCGACTGGACCAGCACCGAGGAAGCCCGCGGCAGTGAACACTGCATACTCAACACAACCGTCACAACCACACCATTGGCAAGACCCCATGCCCAAGCCCGCCAACCCTACTGGACAAAGTTCCGGAAAAACTACACCAATCTGGCCCCTATTCCCGAAACAGGTTACCACGTGTGGTCACAAAAATTTGTTACCCACCTTCGTTCGACGGAAACACAAATTCAACTCTCAGAGGGCATACATCAGGAGTGAACCACCACCTCCTTCACCTCTGGGAGGCGTGGCACAGCTTCGTCCGCAGATGGCACCACCAAAAACACAATCGGAATCTGAAAATTCGCATTGCCGAGCTCACTTAACGAGCGGCTGAGTACACGGCCTAGCTCGCCGACTCGGGTTGGGTGGACTGATGCTACACGGCTGTTAGACAAATGTCGAGCCGGAAACACTTGGCGTCTCTTTCGCACCTTGATTGATCCAACCCAAACTGGAGCCGAGGCACAAAAACATCTCCAAAGGGCTATCTATGTCTTCGAAGGAGACACTTCAAAATTAGTGTGCAAACTCTGCGATCAATACTTCTGTGTCAGAGGCGACATTCAAGGGCCAGCGTACTTGTACGCAGGTGCCGAGAGCACGGAGATGGATCAACCATTCCGACTACATGACCTAAAGGCGGCCCTGACTAAAATGAAGGGAGGAACGGCGCCGGGGAGAGACCAGGTAACAGTGAAATTACTTGCCAATCTTCCCGACTCAGCCTACGACACACTCCTCGCGTACATAAACACTATCTGGCTTGGCTGGACACCCCTCCCATTTGAATGGACACTGGTCACTTTTATTCCAAAAGCCGGCAAAGCTATAAACACGGATAACCTTCAGCCCATCTCCCTCACGTCTTGTGCGTGAAAGCTAGTGGAGACTATGGTGCGAGATCAATCATCCGAGTTTTTGGAGAACCAACACGTATTTGCAGACACCATGTTCGGGTTCCGCCTGCATCGGTCCGCGCAGGATGTCTCGCTTCAGTTAGAACGCGAAATTATAAATACCGTCGACTCCCCCCTTGATGACAAGGCAGTACTTGCCCTCGACTTGAAGAGAGCTTTTGACAACGCCACACATGACATCATTCTGAGGCACCTTTCCCAAACCAACTGTGGATACAATACGTTCAGTTACATTAAAGAATTCCTCTCTGACCGACGGCCATATATCCGAATACAAAATGAAGAACATGGCTTCTACCAATTAGGAACGAGAAGTACCCCACAGGGCACGGTCCTCTCAACCCTACTAATTCATCTGGCTATGATGAACCTACCGGCTCAACTGGATAATGTTGAACTCATACAACATGCACTTTATGCCGACGACACTAACATATGGCCCAAACCTGGATCGGTATGAGACATAGAAGCCAACCTGCAGCAAGCGGCGGTGATCGTGGTTGCGTACGCCCGCCGCTTCAGCTTTCAATGCTCCCCTACTAAATCGGAATTTGTGCACATTCCCTCCTCGCCAAAGTGCACTACCAAAATTGAACTGACCGTGCAAAGTGGACCCATCCAAGAACACGTTGAGATCAGGGTGCTGGGTCTGTTTATTTACAAACATCGCCGAGTCGATACAACATTGACAAAACTGCGTAAGGTGGGGGACCAGGTGGGCCGTATGGTCTGCTGGATATCCAACAAGCGCGGGGTTTACGTTGCAGAGACGCCTTGCGGCTGGCGCATGCATTCGTAACCAGTCGAGTCCTCTACTCGGCTCCTTACCTCTACCTGCGCAAGTTCGACGAGAATGCTCTTGAGGCGGTTCTCAAGAAGATGTACAAGCGTGCCCTCGATCTCCAAATAACCACGTCCTACCAGCGCTTTATGGGCCTGCGGATGGTAAACACTTTCGCAGAGATCCGGGAGGCACACTTGACCAATCAATACACAAGCTTTCAAAGACTCCGTCGGGTCGCCGCCTATTAGCCCGACTACACATCCACCATCCAACAGAGATGGAGGAGCGTGTACGTATTCCAGAAAGCTGGAGATACGCCCTGCACTTGCGCCCTCTTCCGGCTAACATGACACGTGACAACCATACACAGTGGCAGGCACCTTGCGCGGCGGAGGCACTGGCCTGCCACTATGGGAAAAAGCACGGCGTTTTTTACGTTGACGCCTCCGGCCCTCATCATGGGGGATGGCACACGGCTGCAGTCATCCACCATACGTTCGCGGGGAAAGGCCTCACATTCATAGCACAGATCATTACGTATGCGGAGGAAGTCCCCATCGCACTAGCAGCCGCAGACCTGTACTCGCGCGTTATCATTACAGACTTGAGAGGGGCCTGCAGAAATATTCAACGCGGGTATGTCCCACACTTGGCGTACCGCATCTTACAAAACAGTAATTACGTCGGGGCCCCCGCGTCCCGAAAGATCATATGGGCTCCACCTCACATGGGCCTCGAAGGCAGAGAAACGGCTGACGCTACCGTCCGCGCACCCGCTCCCCGGAAAACACCTTCAGACTTAAATGGATTTCGAACCTAATCCGGCCTTAACTTTTCGAGAAATTTGTTCTAAACCCTGTAAGGGCCTTACAAAGGTGGAGGAGTGACACCAAAACACTGCGGTGCCCGGCAGTTTTTCAATATCTCGATCCTGTCTGTACAGTGTTACGTTTGGCCCGACAATTCGTCTGGGCAGACGCCACTGTGCGTAAGCCGGTCTACTGGGGGGGGGGGGGGGGGCTCTCAGCCCCTTAGGCGCCCAGTCTGTCAGACACTGTCAAAAATTTCGGCAATAACCCAGACCATGTGGCAAGCAAAGGCGAGTTCCTGACTTTCAAATGTGGACCCTTCGTCGTCCCTTCGAGCAGCAGCGGTGCCTGATGACCTCGGCGACTCATCTGGCGAGGGGGAAGCTGTTGTGAGTGGCACTCTTTTAAGCCTCAATCTAGTAGCCGACTGGCCGGCTGCCTATGCCCGCCAGGCATTGTCCCTGCTAGCCGGGGGATAAGGCGTTGTGTCGCCACAACTCCGTAAACCGTTCGAGAGAGGACAACAAAGACAGCATCTTCCTTGGAAGAGACCGCGACGGCCACTGCAAATCGCCCCGCTAATTGAGCGAACATATCGGCGGACCCTTTGATGTATGCTGTCAAGAGCTTGGTACCTCTCGACTAGCGGCACACACACGGCGAGGAAGAGCCACGCTGGCGCCACCTTGCAGTGCAGTGATCACGACTTATTATTGGACGTTCACGTGAACCGTGCATGCTCGTCCCCCTCACCTGATGTGTTTGTGTGTGATTGGTGTTCCACTCAAAGAGGAGGAGCCTGACAGGACTTAAAACGATGCAGCAGAGTGCTGGACGTTGCTCTGAACCATGTAATGGTTCAACCCCCACGATCGTGGTTTGTGAAACCACTAACCTTTCTTTGTGGTAAATAAGTGTAAATAGTGCCATAAACCTGTTTGTTTTTCGTATCCTCTTCTTGTCAGCGTTCGTTTCCTCCACCCGGTTACACCACGTTACCACAAGAGACCGGTTAGTCCCCCATTCGCAACAACTGGTTGGCAGTGGTGGGATGCCATCAGCGACCTTCCTTCCGACCCTTAACAACAGGAAAATGCCCGCACTGTGCGCAGAAGTCTTCGGACATCTTTCGCATGGTGTGGACATGCCAGTCAACCCCTCGCTTTACTCCAAAAGCGAACCCCACCCGGGAAAACTGGGAGGTGGCCGTGCTCGGCTGCTCCGACCTAGCCAGCCAGATGGTCTATGGTCAACCGGGCCTAAGTCGCGTTGGATGCCAATGAGCATCTGCAATGAGGAACTTACCCAGTGTTTGTGAGGGGTGGTTTGCACCGGGTCACCTCCCACATACTCCCTTTATATAGACAGAATAAAGTTTTTTCTCTCTCTCGGCTGTGACGTCTCTCATATTATGGTTATAGAATGCAAGATTCTCAAGAATTAACAACGCTAAACAGTCAATGTGCATTTCGAACATGAGCACAAGAAAATGGAAACGCAGTTGTGCATGATGCGCCGCAGACTCGATGGAACAAAAGTCTCAAAGATTGGAAAAATGATAGCATCTCCACGGAAAGAATGATGATTAGTGGGGCCAAGCGTCTGTCTGTCTGTCCATCCATCCACCCACCCACCCACCCACCCACCCGTTCGTCCGTCCGTCCGTCCATCCGTCCGTCTGTCTGTCTGTTGTCTGTCTGTCTGTCTGTCCGCCTGTCCATCCGTCCGTCCGTCCATCCATCCGTCCGTCCGTCCGTCCGTCCGTCCGTCTGTCTGTCTGTCTGTCTGTCTGTCTGTCTGTCTGTCTGTCTGTCTGTCTGTCTGTCTGTCTGTCTGTCTGTCTGTCTGTCTGTCTGTCTGGCTGTCTGTCTGTCTGTCCCTCAGTCCATTCCTCCGTGAACTATAGGAAATTGTCCACTAGAAGAAAATTGCTAACGCCATCTAGTGATATCTTCAAGGACATATTCACACAACTCCATCTATTGGGCAATTCTCTGCATACTACTACGTTAAACTGCAAAGTTTTTGTTCTGCACCTAAACAGGTATTTCACTGAGATGTGTGTTTGAAATTTATGACCTGACGAGTCTCATGTCTAACTTTCTCTTACCCCCCATATCCCCCTTATGTAATACACCAACAGGGGCCCTTAAGAAAAAATAAATGATGATGATGATGATAGATAGATAGATAGACAGATAGATAGATAGATAGGAAAATAGATAGATAGATAGACCAATCACATCAGGATAGAGGTGCTGTTTTTACTCTCTTACAACCATAGCGACTAAAACCTGACCCTGACGCGCCGTCACATTCCTATTGTTTTATTTATTTCTCTATAACGCAATGGCAACTTTCTTCTACGGCCACTCTTCGCCAGCCATCGCGAGCCAACACGTCTAATAGCCCCGTGTTGGCTGTCGGTTAGGCGCTCGATTTATGGTATTGGCGCAGGCCGGCCGTCGCCTTCACCGCTGCTCGGGGCGCTCATTGGACCCTCCTTAAACGGCGGCGTGGAAGCGCTGCAATTTCAGGTCGACCTTGTTGCGCCAGCAAGCCATATAACAGCCGCCACTGTGGATTCTATCACGTTCTAGCATCACTATAAGAAAATGATGGCTCCGCCAGCATCCCGTTCTACTTTATTCGTTGTAATGTTGTTCAATGGCAAAGAGGTGAAAGAGTAATGCCGGCCATGAAGATTCATATATCCATCAAGCTGAAAGGGGCCACTGTTCTCACGCGAGTACTCAGCTTTATATAAACGCTGATTCGCGAAATCGGTGGTGCGGCTCGCGTTTAGCGTGAGAGACGAAAGTGCAGTTTTTTTTTCAGAGTTTTATACATTGTGTGCAAATACTTTCGCCATCACAGTGTGTATACGTAAGAAAAAAAAAAGTCATGCAAATGGTGTAGTCCTGTGTTCTAGTAACTGTGCGACAAGCTCAGGAAGATACAAAAAGGACAGGAAAGAGCGCTGACTGTCAACTGAATTTTATTGAAGGTGCTACGACAACTTTTATACAAAGTGCAAGAACAGTGCTCTCGTGCGACAACACATGTGTGACCATGACAAGGTAATCTGAACAGAGAAAAAGACTACTCTCGCTCGGAAAGTATAAGTGAAGGTGTACTGATGCATTGATCTTTGGCCTTCCTCATAAAAAATGCTTCTAATATCTCTCTTTCATTTTTGTCGTCGTTTTTTTTTTGCAGAAACCGTGTTTTATGAAACATAGGACTGCACTTACATTCTTATTATGTACAGCCATGAGACTACCGTAGCCATTCTTAGCGTTTAAAGCATGCTGTCTTGCTCGATTATTGAAGCATTGCCCAGTTTGTCTTATGTTTACGTTTTCACATGTCAATTGTATCTCATGCACAATATTAGATTGGAATACAGTAAACCTATTCTCGGGATGAATGGTGCAAGATTGACTATTGACTGTTCTTGTACTCTGTATCATAGCGGTCGTAGCACCTTCAATAAGATTCACTTGACTGTCAGCGCTCTTTCCTGTCCTTTTTGTCGGTTTCTGATGTTTTCGCGCTGTTACTAGAACACAGCCGCGATCAACCAACTCGAACAAATTAAGATCTTGCTACCGGTAAGTGGGAAGCGAAAGAATGAGTTAAAAGGGCATCCCCTATTGGGGGGGGGGGGGGGCATTATTTTGCGATTCATGCGAGTTGCGTGCACAAGCAACTGCAATAAACGTTGTCTCGGGAGGTGAAAACTGGGCTTATGTGCACAAAGTAGTTGTAGATTGTGAAAGTCTTTACTCAAAATTACATATTCAATAGTGTGTGAAGAAAAAAACAAATGGATTTTGTGGGCCTTGCACTGAAAGCGCAATCCTAACGATATATCAGAGTTGATGGGTGCGTACGTAGTTTTGGCGTTCGATGTTTAGAGAAGTTCTAAACATTCCCTCTTTTTTTCTTCTCTCTGTTTTAGTTTGCGCCTTTTCTTATCCGTTTACTTGCAATTATTGCTCTCTCCCTCATTACATTTTTTTGCTTTCCTTTTTTGTCATTTTTCTCCTCTCCTATCTCCCATCCTACTTTTGCATCCTTTGATTTTTTGCCCTTTCTTTCCCTGCTTGCAATTTTCTCTCCTTCTCATTCTCCCTGCGCTATGTTTTAGTTATCGCCCCCTTCTTACTATCACTTCCCTCACGCTCTCTTCCTTTTTTCCACCCTCGTGCTACAGCATACTGTACTAGGCTATGCCATGCTCTGGTGGCATGCCTCGTTAGCCGAGTGGTTAGTACGTTCACCTTCGAATGAAAGATGCGCGGGTTTGAATTCCACCTAGTTAGCAATTTTGGTTTTCGCAAATAATTTCTTTTTATTTCTCTCTTTCTCTCTCTCTCTTTCTCTGTGCTCTTATTTTATTCATCAGAATTACTACAGACCATGCGGGAGAAGTCGGCACACGAATCCTGGGAGCGAAGCAGAAGAGGACGAAGATAAAGAGGAGGATGTAGACAGCGCGTGCTGTATACTGACGACGAACATGTCTGCTTCCGACAGGCAAATTACGCTTAGCATATATAACTTCACCATAAAGAAAAGAAACACAGAAAGCAATCGGGGTGGCTGAAGGGATTCTTCCAGTGATAGCGTTAGTGTACTGAAATAAAAGTGGGGATCTTTCAATGAGAGATTAAGAAATGAGCCATGAAAGCCAAGTGGATTATTCTACGCTTCAGGCCCGTAACGAGAATTTTTTTCTCGATATGGGCTCACTAGTTTAAGGCTCCGAAAAACGCCTTGATTTTTTATTTGTCCTCGGCAAAACACCCCCTGCATCCGAATTGTGGTAGCAGGGGGGAGCCCTTGGGCACCCTCCTCTAGCTACGGCTCGCTACGCTTAATCATGAAAGTTGCCAGGGGAGGGTCAATGCTATGCGAATAATTAGCGTTGCTTTTTGAGCTTGCTGGGATGTCGCTGTGAATTTAAAATGTTAAACAGTGCAAGTAAGCGAGATGACGAAACGCGAGAAATATGTAGTTGCATGCCTCATGCTAACATTTGTGTATTATTTATTTATTTTATTTCCGAATACTGTGGACCTTTATGGCCGTAACAGCTGGGCACATTTAATGTTAACATAAAACGAAAACACGTACAACGTATTCTAGTGAAGACAGAACTTTAAAAAAATATACAAAGGAAAAATATATTTTCAAAGCTGTTAATAAAAACGTACATACTTATATCTTGATGGTAGTATAGTATGCAATATGAAGTAACTACACGATGTATTTTCGAATAATATGGCAATATATGTACAATACTACAGCAACAATTATTGTTCACGACCACGACGTACTTTTAATGCACTTTTCAAAGATTTCTATGGCCCTCGAATTCAATACTAGTACTGGCAACTGATTCCACTCTTTTATCGTTCGTGAAAAAAAAAAGAATACGCGTACACATCGAGATTGCATTTTGGAACCGAAAACACAAATTGGTTGCATGATCTGACATTGCCGGAGGGCCTGGGAACAAGATAAGGCTTAGTTAGTGTTTGTATTTCAAGTTTAGAGATTGTTGGCCGTTACTACTTTGTCTTCTCTCTCGTGATGTCTTCTTCTCACTTGCGCATTCACTAACCTAATTGTGGGGAGTGTCTAACTAGCAGTGCCAATGCCACCTAACACTAATGAAGTGAATCAGGTTTTGATTATATATATATATATATATATATATATATATATATATATATATATATATATATATATATATATATATATATATGCGCATAATGGAACGGCGCCAGCGTGATTGAGTATTCACGTGAAACAAGTACGGAGACAAAATCTCCAACTATTGCATTGTCTGTAGGTGGAATGTTACGATTGGCAATCTCTGCCTATGTTACTCCTTTTTGTCCTTTTTCTTTCAGTGTCTCTCTAAGAAAGGAGGACGAGAGAAAAGTCTTTGACTTGGTACCACGTAATACGCTAACGAAAGGGACACTGATTGCACTTTTACGTAAACTCATCTCGTTAGGTTAGGGCTGGAACAGTAGTTTAATGAAGTCGAAAACTGCACCACGTTCTTTCTTTGTTTTTTCTCATTGTAAAACTACAAAAACAAGTCAGGGGACTTATGTCGCAGTATTGTTCACAACTGAAGAGTGAACGACCATTACTTCTACATTTTTTTCTTTTGCCGATGCAGCAAACGGTGAAGCGCGTCCGAAGAGCTTTGTTAAAAGATATTTTGGTGGCCAAAGGCTTATGCTCTGGCTAGACAATCATTAAAATAGTTTGTCGTTCACAGTAAGTGCACTGGTACTTGCTCGACATGCCCTGTTTCGGTAGACCATACATCGCCACTGGATAGAGGCTAAGCTTCTACCACCTAGTGTTCACTTCCCTCTCGATTGACCTTTCATTCACATGAATGTTCTAGAACAATCACCTCAATCAATACGGAATTCGCTTTACTTCACCATAACATATACTGCTTCACTAATTCAGATATGATTCACCTTGAGTTATCCTCGATTCGTACTTGGCTATCTTTTATTTCACCTTTTACTCCACTTATTTAACCATATTTTATACTTGATTCTCTCTGAGTAGCCTCTGGCATGAAAAAAGCTTCATTTAGGTCTGTCGGGGCGTTAACTAGCACGTAATTAATCACTCCCTAGTCGGAACATTCACTCTGACTGATTTATAATTTCTACCACTTGGCGTAAGCTCAACGCATTCAGTACGCTCTTGGTCTTTCCTTGCCGACGTTTATCCACTTCACTCGATGATGCAATACCTCTTAGATCGATCCACCCGACTTTTGGTGCCCTTTGTGTCCACGCCACCGGGTACCATTTTTTTTTTAAATTATGAACCATATAATGATTTCGGTTTAATAGCTCGCCTGTTTAAGCAAGTGCTTGGACTGGCCCTCACAATATTGCGTGTTTTCGGGTGACGCACACTACAGGCCAGGCGCCACGAGACTGGCTGTCCGGCTGAAGGAGGAGGAGGAGGAATAAACTTTATTTTAAGAAAGCAGCAGGCTTAGGTGACCGTGCTTAAGCCTCATATGCGGAGACGTCAAGGGCTTGCCTCGACGCCACCTTGCGGGCGTGCTGGGTCGCCCAGGTTCGGTCGTCAAGAGCGGGGCTCCGCAGAGCCTCATGGAGCTTCGACGAAAGGGTCGTGGTGTTCGTGTGTCTGTACTGCGCCGGGCACAGGCCACCGGGCACAGGCCACCTTTTTGCGTCTACTACAAACAAACACGTATCCCTAACCTGCCCGCTTTCACCTCGTATTCCCGGACGTGTACACAATCTTCCACTGCCGGTACTGGGGCACTCCCCCGGCTATGCTTCCGGTTGGAAAACTTTGGCATTAAAGGGATCTGTAGGGAAAGGATGACCACTCTGCTTTTGCGTGTGTGCGTGGCTAAACGCCAAGAAACAGGGCTCATTGAGAAACCTCAGGTCGATGGGTGGGCGTCCTTGCTGAACACGGCTTGGATAAACGCGTGTGTAATCAGGGTCTTCAAGGTGTTGCACGCGTTGTCATGCGTGCGTTAATGATGTTTTTTGTGCTTCAAGAGATTTTCACGGGTGGTTTTCTTTACTTTTTATTTTACCCGAATAATATAGCTATTTTTTTGTGCTCCTTACATTTGAACAGTTCAAGACATTATGCGACTTGACTAGTTGGTTTTTCAATACGTAAAGAGATTGTAGCACAAATAGTGTTTTTATGTGCGTGATCATTTTGTCACTGATCACAATGTTTTTTTCATTGAAATAAAAAAATAAACAAAGCAGTTTTCGTCACCATTACTTGGCAACGGCTACCCTTTTCCTCTTATTGTTACAAAAAATTACGAAATATATCACATGTACATATATAAAGTTCCAAAGTTCTATATGAGCGAGCCCAAACGCTCCCATTCGGGCAGAACGAACACGTAGCCGCCACACTTACTTTCAACTTAGTCCGCTTAGTACCGTTCACAAGTCTTTGTGTCTTCGAAAAAACGTTAAAGCACCTTCAGTACTTTGCGATTTATTTCATATGGCCATGAACCTAGTATTTTCTTAAACGTACGATCACGACCTTCTTTCATCTGTCTCTAAAGTAGCTTACCACATAGTTTGAAAAAAGATTCTATCATGACCCTTCACGTCGAAAGCTCGCGATAGGTTGGTAGCTTGTCGGATAGATCGGGATTCAGATAGATTAGAGGCCTAAAAGACAGTCACACGTTCTTCCCTCGCATAGCACGTTTGTCCCACCTTTTTTTTCTTCGTTTCATGCGTTCATCGCTTTCAGTTCCGTAAGAAAACTGGCCCATCTCCCACTAAAGGGAACCACGAGGAACATGCGAAGAAGCGCTTGGGTCGACTTAAGAGTTCCGTTCATCTCGGCCGCCTGGCCAGATGTTAGCGCGTCCTTGCAAGTGTAGCCCACCATGGATTCACTATAGCTTCTGTTGCTCTTACTCGTCCCGAGCTCTTGTTAGAGCACGCCACGCTGGTTTATCGCCACGCCACGAAGGAGCACGTGGGTTCATCGCACGCCTGGAGAATCTAATTCTCGGACGCTATCACGTGATTGCCGAGAGAGTGTAAGGGGCAAAGGCGACAGCCTCTCACACAGCCACTTACGGAGGCCCGTACGCACTAGCGCGTGTCAGCACGTTCTCACTAGGGTACAACGCGTTAGCTCATCGCGCGTCCTCAGAATCTTGTTCCTCTATGCTATCGTATCATAGTTCATCGCGCGTCCTCAAATGTTCCTCTATGCTATCATCGACCATCGTCATAAGGTTGGAATCGCATCCTGCAACCCCCAGTGTTTTTCTCGATCATTTATACCTCGTACATCAGTAGATTGGAATCACCTTCCCGAAGACATCGTCACTATTACTAATAACAATATTTTCCGTCGAACATTACTCAGTATTGTATGAGCTAAACGTTACTCAAATTGTATTATGTTCACCGTCGTTGCACAGCTGCTATTGTATAATCAGGAGTTTTTCTTTTATTTTTTTTTTACTTTTTTATTTATATGTTTGTTGCATTGTTTATTCTTATGCCATATTTTCGGTGTCGTACATTCTGCTGTATAATATGTATTTTCTATGCTGTATATTTTCGTGCTGTTTTTTCCTTTTCCTCGTTAACTTTATTTCCCCTCTCCTCTGTAATGCCATATGGCCCTGAGGGTAAATAAAATGAAAAATGAATGAAATTAAATATGATTGCTAAGAGAGTGTAAGGGGGAGAGTCTAGATCGTCCTACCAAGCCCCTTACACAGGCTGGAACGCGCTAGCGTGTGAGCGCGTTTTGGCAGTGCTTGGACCAGCTGTAGCGCACGCGCAATAAGGGTGGTTACGTACGTTTGATCGAGCTTTGCCATAAGCTGCTTCACATCTAAAAGGTACCAAATTGAACATTGGTTGATTCGTTTCTACCTTTATTTTTTCTTCCTTCCCCTCACCCTGTTGGGATTACGGACCACCCAGAAGTCGGCGAACGGGAATCAATTTTAGGACCAAAGGTCCTCTTTGTCTAACCCTGTCCCGCATCGGGCGTAACCAGCAGTATCTCCCGGACCGTACAATAGATGGCGCTGTCTCATAGAAGTACATAAAACTGCAGTTGGCTGAATATATTCTCGATATTCTAAAATTAATCGGCAGAAAACGAAAGTAATGTACAACAACCTCTTCAAGATAGGTGATAGTGCACTTGAAGTCACAAAATACTATGTCTAATTAGGGCAGGTAATAACCGCGGAGCCGAACCACGAGATTTAAGTAACAAGATGTATAAGAATGGGGTGGAGCACATTTGGCAAGCACTCTCAAATTATGACATTTAGATTGCCACTATCCCTCAAGAGGAAGGTATTCAACAGCTGTATTTTGCCGGTACTTAGCTATGGAGCTGGAACCTGGAGACTTCCAAAGAGGGTCCAGATTAAATTGAGGATGACGCAGCGAGCAACAGAAAGGAAAATGGTAGGTGTAACCTCTAGGGATAAGAAGAGAGCAGAGGGGATTAGGGAACAAACGGGGGTTAAGGATATCATAGTTGAAATCGAGAAGAGAAAATGGACATGGGCCGGGCATGTAGCATGTAGACAGGATAACCGCTGGTCATTAAAGGTAACTAACTGAATTCCCAGAGAAGGCAAGTGAGTTAGGGGGAGACAGACGGTGTTGGGACCTGAGTCCTGTGGGTCTCGTCGTTGGTAGCTGGCTCCCATCGGACTCGTCCCTTATAGCGAGAAGCAATGCTTATATGGGAAAACAGAGAACAGACGTTTATTTACATTAGAGAGAGGTCAATAAGAAAATTTAGATATATAGTGGCGTTCTTCGTACATGGCGAGCTCTCCACTCGAAAAAGCACACCGAATGAGCCGTGGGGGCTCATTATAAAGGGTCTGTCCTCCCCAGATCCCTAGATCGGGGACCGCGTACAGAGGGCACCGTCCAATCACGGACCACACATTACCCGCGAGGGTGACGAGCACGCACGGTCCACGCGAACGTTCAAAACTGAAGCGTGGTCACCGCACGGCCATGTGGCACGAACGCGGCTCCCCCCCCGTCAAGGTGTGTCGCTGGGCGAGGGGTCTGAAGTTGATGACTGCATCCATCGAAAGGGCCGCCGTAAACAAGCTTCAAATGGTGCCGAACGATTCGTTCAATTAGCGGGACGATTCCCGGCCGCCGCCGCCGCCGTCATCTTCCAAAGAAGAAGCTGCACCGGTGGTCTCCCGAACTGCTCACGGCGCCGCGGCGGCAGGACGCCGCACCCTCCGGCCAGGTGGGAACAATACATGGCGGACACAGGCCGCCAACCCGTTTGGCGATTCAAAAGGAACATCAAAAGGAACGCCGATCCATTGTCAGACCTGGCGCCGGTCCTAACAGCCTCTCCGCCGGGGAAAGAAGATCCCGAGGTGCAGTGGCCAGCAGGTACTGTGCAGCGGGATCTGTATTGCAGCTTGTCGGCTCTTCCTCTATTACTTTTGTCCCGAACACTGGATCCGATGATCATCGACCAAGAGGGCGTTGCTCGCAGGGATGAGGTGAACCCCTCCACCATATTCTCCGCCCACCACAAACGAGGAACTGCGGAAACTGCGCCGAAAGCACACCCACACACAAGCAAGCACACGGCAATTCTCTACTCAGAATCACCAGACCCAGATTCACCTGTGGAAGTCATTTCCTTCTACCTCAACTTTATTCCTGTGGCCCCCGCCGAGTCGCAACACCACATCAGCCACTTTTGAAGACATTAAACAAAACACTTGACACATGATTGGATAAATACAGAAAACTAGTGGGCCTCAAATCGAGGATAGAAAGCAGAAAATCGTTTTGAAGCCCTCGGGGTACTAGGGACAACGACTCAGACCATCTGCGTTGCCGTTGAGTTTACCCTTCTTGTAATGGATATCAAAGGTGTATTGTTGAAGAGCTAAGCTCCAGCGCAAAAGACGGCCGTTTTTCGATGACATGGACTGTAGCCATGTGAGGGGACAGTGGTCAGTCTCTATTGTGAACCTAGAACCGGCGATGTAACAAGCTAGCTTCTGCACAGCCCAAACAACGCAGGCACATTCCTTTTCTGAGGCACTGTATGCTTCCTCACGAACAGAAAGCTTTCTACTGGCATACAGTACAGGGTGTTCCTGGTCGTTTTCTCCCCTCTGACAAAGCACGACACCCATACCCCGGTCGCTGGCGTCACACTGAAGAATGAACGGCTTAGAGTAGTCAGGCGCGCTCAACACTGGCTGACTTTTTAGTGCCTTCTTTAGCGTAGAAAATGCATGTTCCTTGGCCCCATCCCATTTTACGGTCTGGGGTTCAGTCTTTCTAAGCGCGTCTGTCAAGGAACTTGCAATGTCAGAGTAACGCGGGATATACCTTTGATAATAACCGGCCAATCCAAGAAACGACCGAATGTCTTTCTTGGTTCGTGGTTGGGGAAAGTTGTCTATTGCGGCCAGCTTTACTTCTGACGGCCGGCGGTAGCCTTGGCCTATTACATGCCCTAGATAAGCTACCTCAGCGCGCCCCAATTGGCATTTCGCAACCTTCACTGTTAAGCCGGCCTCACGCAGACGACATAGCACAGCTCGCAAGTGTCTCATGTGGTCTATCCAGGAAGAAGAAAAAATAGCAATATCATCTAGGTACGGGAGGGCAAAGTCCTCCATACCCTGTAACACTTTGTCCATTAGGCCAGAAAAGCAATAAGGGGCATTCTTTAATCCAAAACTAAGGACCTTCGGCCGAAATGTTCCCATCGGGGAAATAAACGCCGCAAGCCTACTAGCCCTTTCAGTTAGAGGCACCTGCCAGTATCCCCTGACTAAATCCAAAGTCGAGATGAAATTGGCACTGCTGACTTGCTCAAGTCTTTCCTCAATATGCGGAATTGGATAAGTTTGGTCCTTTGTAATCGAGTTGAGCCTCCGATAGTCAATACACGGTCGCGGCTCTTTCCCTGGGACCTCAACCAAGATCAGAGGCGAGGTGTAATCACTCTCTCCTGGCTCGATCACTCCTAGCTCGAGCATTCGGTTTATCTCCGCGGCCATTATTTCCCGTTGCCTCGGGGAAACGCGGTAAGCTTTAGAACGAATTGGTTCCGAAGATGTCAGCTCAATATCATGAACTAGGGCTTTGGTTCTGCCAGGTGTGTCTGAAAATGTTTCTTTAAAGTCAAACAATAGTTCCTTCAGTTCCGCTTTCTGATCTGGCTCCAACCCCGCCTGCTCTACCAGGTTACTAATAGTCTCGCCAATGTCTTTGTTTTCTGTTGTTAACTCCGGGAAATCAATAGGCATTTCTTCCGGTTGATTGAGCGACATGTTTACGACGGCATGCCTCTGCTGGTACGGTTTGAGCAGATTAGTGTGGTACACCTGTTGCGTTTTACGCCTTCCCAGTCCAGTAACCAAGTAATTTGTGTCTGACAATTTCTGAACTACCTCAACAGGTCCCTCCCACTGGACCTGAAGTTTATTCTTCAGTGAGGGTTTCAGTATCATCACTTTTTCCCCTACTCGAAAGCTTCGCGTCCGGGCTGTCTTGTCATAATAGCGCTTAGCGTTGTTTTGAGCTCTGCGCATTTCCTGCTCCGCTAGTTCTTGAGCTGCGTGAAGTCGGTCCAACAGCTCAAGTACGTATGCTACTACCGAAGGGTCGTCCGCCCGGCCCTCCCAAGATTCTCGAACAATGCGAAGTGGGGAGCGAAGAGCACGTCCGTAAACAAGCTCCGCAGGCGAAAACCCTGTTGATTCGTGAGGAGCGATCCGAAGCGCGAACATAGCTGCGGGCAAGCAAGCCTCCCAATCCTCTTTTTGCTCATAACAAAGGGCGCGTAGCAGCCGTTTCATGACTGAATGTACCTTTTCTACAGCATTTGACTGAGGGTGGTACACTGAACTGTGGATGATTTTAACACCACACTTTTCTAGAAATGTCGAGGTTAGTGCACTTGTAAAAACAGATCCCTGGTCGGACTGAATTTCTGCAGGGAAGCCTACACGTGCAAAGATAGATAAAAGCGCTTTAACTACCTCTTCCGAGCTGAGCTCCTTTAACGGTACTGCTTCCGGGAATTTCGTGGCCGGGCAGAGCACTGTGAGTATGTGCCGGTACCCGGACTGCGTTACAGGAAGTGGACCCACTGTGTCTATAACTAGCCTGCGAAACGGTTCTGTGATAATGGGGACCAGCTTCATAGGTGCTTTAGCCTTATCCCCTGGCTTGCCAACGCGTTGGCACGTGTCGCAGCTTCTTACAAATGCCTCCACCTCCCGAAAGCAGCCGGGCCAGTAAAACTCCCGTAACAAACATTCTTTTGTTTTTTTGATGCCGAGATGCCCTGACCACAAACCTCCGTGGACCAGGTGCAGCAGCTCCTTGCGGAAAGGATACGGTACGACTAGCTGATTAAACCGAACTCCTTTTCGACTCGTGTACTTTCTGTACAAGACGCCCCCCTTTTTGGTGAACTGAATGTTTTGCTTAGCCACCCCTTCCTTCGCGTCTGGCGTTAGGTTACGGAGAGTGGAGTCATTTTCCTGTTCCACTATCAGTTCTGTAGGACTTACATTTAACAGCTTTATAGTGCATTCTACTTCTCGAGATGCCTCGGATTCATCCGGTTTCTTACATCTTTCTTTAGATATTGTGTTTTGAGGCTCCATTATAGGGTGGTCCAGTTTCGTGCCAGGTAAAGAAGGCTCTGCCGCTGAAGCTGTTTCGTCTGCCACCGGATCTTTACCAACTGTCTGAGCGGCGAGCTCCCTTGCTTTGGATCGAGTTAAGGCCTGTACGATACCCTCACTGAACCCAATTCCTTTTTGTCGCAGCAAGTACTCTGATTTATTTGAGAACAAATACGGGTATTGCACTGGGAGATGTGCCGAAACGGCAGCTTCAGTGTCTAGAACACCGAAAGGGCCTTCGATGCGGACTCTTGCTACTGGGAGACATGCACTGTTTGTCTCTACTGCTTGTCTTATCCATGCGCATTCTCCTGTAAACTGACTCTCCTCGACATAGGACGGGTGCACTACATCCATAGTGGCGGCCGAATCGCGGAGCACGCGGCACGGTTGGCCGTTCACGACTAGGTCTCGGATGTATGGTTCTAGCAATTTCATGTTTTCGTCATTACTACAGAGTGACATTAACACAACTTTCGGGTTCTTACAACCCAAAGAAATATGCCCCGTCTGTTGGCAGTTATAGCAAACTATCGGCTTCTTGGCCTCGAACGCCTTTTTCTGTTGCCCTTCCGCCCTTTTCTCGGGTGCTTCTTCCTTTCTCTTGTTTTTCTCATCACCGCTTCCTTTGGAGTCTAAACCCTCCTTTGGCATATACCGACCCGACTTTGTCCATCGCGGAGGCTTGTCGGCCCGATATTTACTAATCTCCCTCCTAGGGACATCCTCGCCTTCGAGGGCACGGCGATTTACGTACTCCTCTGCGAGCTCTGCCGCTCTCGTGATAGTATCTACTCCTTGTCTATCCTGAACCCAGTACCTAATGTTTTCAGGTAGACGCCGAAAGAATTGTTCCAACGCAAAACACTGCAGAGTCTTTTCCGCGTCGCCAAGCGCACCCTCCTCTCTAAGCCATTCCTCCAGATTTACCTTTAAGGTGTACGCAAACTCTGGGTATGACTCGTCTTTGGCTTTCTCGATCTCACGAAATTTTCGCCTGAACGCCTCCGCTGACAGTCTGTACTTTTTGAGCAGACTCGCTTTGACTCTGTCATAGTCGTCTGCGTCTTCTTTACCCATACGGGCTATAATGTCAGCTACTTCACACGGCAGCAGCGTAAGCAAGCGCTGGGGCCACGTGTTTTTAGCAAAATTTTCCCTCTCGCACGTGCGCTCAAAGTGCACCAGAAAAAGACCCATGTCCCCTCCTACCGCGTAGGATGGCATCAAATCTGTCATTCGGCGCTCTCTTTCTCGTGCCACTGCGCTAGCTCCGTTCATTGATTGAGCCTTTGCTAGTTCAATTTCTAGGCGTTTCATTTCCATACGATCGATACGTTCTCTTTCCCTTTCCTCTTTTTCCTCATGACGTCTCTGTTCCTCTTTTTCCTCACGACGTCTCTGTTCCTCTTTTTCCTCACGGAGCCTCTGCTCCTCTTTTTCCTCACGGAGCCTCTGCTCCTCTTTCCTTTGCGTAATAGCCTCCAAGCATTCGCTCAGCTCCTCGTCATCTGCCCCGATCTTCTCGATGGCGTCAATGATCTCCTGCTTTCTTTTCGTCTCGGCAATTACCTGGCCCAGCTCTCGGGCCAACTCTAACAACTCTGGCTTTTTTAGTCCCTTCAAATTCATGGCGGTCCTTGGTGCTGCTAACTCTTTTAACTAAACAACTTTGACGTACTATCAATACTTCCGTCCACCGTTACCAAATCACTGCTTTGTTTACAATCCTACGCAAAGCCTGGTGATATCTCAGCAAAGAAAAGCAGTGCACTCACCCTATGCAGTCATGAATTCGGACGCGTTCCTTCCAGTGTTGTCAGTGATGCCACGAAGCAGTTTTGTCCGACTCTAGGTCCTCCAGACAGCAGGTCTCAGCATTGCCTCCTGGTCGATGAGCTCGATCCCACCGCTGCCATCCAGTGTTGGGACCTGAGTCCTGTGGGTCTCGTCGTTGGTAGCTGGCTCCCATCGGACTCGTCCCTTATAGCGAGAAGCAATGCTTATATGGGAAAACAGAGAACAGACGTTTATTTACATTAGAGAGAGGTCAATAAGAAAATTTAGATATATAGTGGCGTTCTTCGTACATGGCGAGCTCTCCACTCGAAAAAGCACACCGAATGAGCCGTGGGGGCTCATTATAAAGGGTCTGTCCTCCCCAGATCCCTAGATCGGGGACCGCGTACAGAGGGCACCGTCCAATCACGGACCACACATTACCCGCGAGGGTGACGAGCACGCACGGTCCACGCGAACGTTCAAAACTGAAGCGTGGTCACCGCACGGCCATGTGGCACGAACGCGGCTCCCCCCCCGTCAAGGTGTGTCGCTGGGCGAGGGGTCTGAAGTTGATGACTGCATCCATCGAAAGGGCCGCCGTAAACAAGCTTCAAATGGTGCCGAACGATTCGTTCAATTAGCGGGACGATTCCCGGCCGCCGCCGCCGCCGTCATCTTCCAAAGAAGAAGCTGCACCGGTGGTCTCCCGAACTGCTCACGGCGCCGCGGCGGCAGGACGCCGCACCCTCCGGCCAGGTGGGAACAATACATGGCGGACACAGGCCGCCAACCCGTTTGGCGATTCAAAAGGAACATCAAAAGGAACGCCGATCCATTGTCAGACCTGGCGCCGGTCCTAACAACGGTTAAGTGGGCAGATGAGATTAAGAAGTTTGCGGGTACAAATTGACAGCAGCAAGCAACGGACTGAGTTAACTGGCGGAACATGGGAGAGGCCTTTGTCCTGCAGTGGACGTAGTCAGGCTGATGATGATGATGATGATGATTCTAGATGACGCTGTACAGTTACCCGCTGATTCGCTGCCATGTGGGCTGTGTCTTGGTGCGCGGGAAACGTATGCCTCTCCCAGTCTCCTGAATGGTCGCCGTACATGTCGAATTGTTCGTAGAGCATGAACGAAGCGGAGCGGCGGGTGTGGCGGGCCATGGTGGCTTGTACTCGTCGACAGACAGACAGACAGACAGACAGACAGACAGACAGACAGACAGACAGACAGACAGACAGACAGACAGACAGACAGACGGATGGATGGACGAAAGCATGGATGGAAGCATGGATGAACCCACGGACAGACGAACGCGCGGACGCACGGAAGCACCAAAGCACGTACAAATGGAAGCATGGACGCATGGGCAGACGAACAGACGGATGGACTCATCTTGATTTTAACAGCGCACTGGAGAACGAGGACTAGAAGGAAAGTAAGGGCACAACGCAGGCGCTAACTCATTCTCATGCAGACGGACACATGCGCGGACGGATGGATGAACGCCCGGACGGATGCATAGACAGGCGGATGAATGGACGCTTCGCTTCACTCATGATCATTCACTCCGTGGATATGCTGCGAATTTTACTATCCGGGATTCCTCACTGTGCACCTCAATATAGGCACATGGGTGCTCCTACAATCCACTCTCACTGAAATGGGAGCTCCGTGGGTGGGAATAAGAATGAATAGGCGTATACTGAGAACAAAATGAATGAAGAACATCACGTCCTAGAGAATACAGGTCGACTGAAATACGTCGTCTTGATGAAAATATTACCACTAGAAACGCAAAAACAGATAGAACAGAACAGTGGTGATCTCATAATTATCTGATACTAACGGCTAGAATGAGACGTTCCTGCCGTGTTCATTAGGACAGATTTACATAGACTTTCTAGCCAATTAGGCCCATGCAAAGAAAAGCACAGTGCATATAAAAAGGTTCTGACTGCATATGAAGTGGAGAGGAAACAATCACTCCCATGTCTATAAATATCTTCGCTTTGGTGCGCCAAGAAAAGATTTTTTTCACAAACGTGACATGGACTCTACAATCGACCTTTGTCCGAGGAAATGGTTTTTTAGGACACTGGCCGAGAGCGTCTTAAACACAGAAGGCTTTGAAAACGTTGTATCGTTTCTTGTTGACAGCCGGCCTTAGAAGCACCTTGAAGCGTGTCGTTAATCGTACTCATTTTCTTTCTTCTTCTTCTCCTTTCTTCTAGTTTTACTCATTATTATTGCTGGTTTTGTAACATCTCTTTCTTGTGGTATTTCATTGCCCGTATCGCCTACTCCAGCACATGGTGGCCATCCAGTCTGAGAGCTGCCTTAGCCTCTCGTCCTTTCATGTATTTTTCCTTTTCCCCCTCTTTCTCACACAGTAGGTGAAGTAAAAGAGTTACTGTTTTGTTAAGTAAATTGAAATAGGTTACTGTTACGTCTCTTTTGATATTTCCTGTTCTTAGGAGCTTGCTCGTCAATCTTCTTACGCTTGTGGAATGTCCGTCGGCGTGTACGCTAGTTCTCGAGGCGAACGCTTGTGATGCGCTTTCTTTCTCATCGCTGAGAGCTCAGTGAGTACGCGTCGCCCCGCAACTACACATCACGAACACCCTGGAAGTGAAGGCAGTGGCGTAGAGAGCTGTTAGCGTTGCTGCAATGCAGGCCCGCCGCTAAGACTCCGCAGTGAGAGCTCGCGAAACTGACGAAAGATGGCAGCATCAGCAGCAATTGCAGGCCCGCATCAGCATCAGTCCGTAGGGTGTGGCAGCGGCGAGTGTTCAGCATTCAAGCGATGCGGTCTCGTCGACAAATGGATCCCAAAGTAAGAGCCCACGAAGCGGAGGTGGCACGCACCAGCGGCAAGAAAACTTCGAATCGGAGCGGGCGTGGGAAGCAGCGGTAAAATGCGGAAAACACTTGCTGGCTGAGGTTGGATGCGCTGACGCGCGTTTCAAGTTCGACTTCCTCGATCACTTGATCAGCCACGGCTGCAAGGTATGCAACCGCTTGTGGGTTGAGAACAATCTCATCACCATCACCTACATCTGCAACGACCAGTCCCACGCCAACGCCATGCTCTAATTAGAGTTTTCCCTAGTGTAGTGCCTGCAGCGCAACGTTCCCGACGACGCCGCCTTCGACGTACACCTCAAGTGGCGGATCGTTAACAAGCCATCCTACAGTAAGAGCCTCGCCAAGAGGACTCACGGGTTCTCCCGATCAGGTCCAAGCAAGCTTCTCCTTCCTCATTCACTTCGTAGTGATGGCGTACTTTTGTTTAAGCGAAACTTTTTTTTGTTTTGATTAAAGACGTTCGACATCTATATGCTATTGTTACGTGAAGGAGACTGACTCAGAGGGGTAGTCACCGATGTATTTACAGACGGTTAGGCGAGCAGCGCCAGCCACACAGATTAGCTCGTGCCAGTCTATCTGCTTCGTCTTCTTCAGCTCCATGCACTGGCACGTAGCATGACCCCCGGCGGCGGAGGCACCGTCCCGGTGCTTTAAAGGTCGTTATCTGACGCATTATTGTAGGGCTTGATCCGCGAGACGTGTACGATATCACTGGGCCGCATAGTAGATGATGATGGGCAGATGGGGCTGATCTCGTAGGTGACAGGTGTTACTTGACGCAATATACGATAGGGTCCCGTGTAATGAGACAGAAGTTTTTCGGATAGGCCCAGCCGACGATGAGGGGACCAGAGTAAAACGAGGGTACCGGGAGCGAAATGTACGTCTCTATGTTCCGCATCGTACCGACGGCATTGGTTGGTTTGCGACGCCATCAGCCGAGCGCGAGCGAGCTGACGGCCATGATCGGTTCGCGCAATCGCGTCGCGGGCATACTCGCTGGTGGACGAGGTGTGAGCTGAGATGACTGTGTCCAGTGGTAAAGTCGGCTCTCTTCCGTACAATAAGTAGAACGGCGAAAAGCCCGCTGTGTCGTGACGGGATGAATTATACGCGAAAGTTGCGTAGGGTAAGGCAAGGTCCCAGTCTCGGTGGTCGGGCGACACGTACATAGCGAGCATATTTGTTAAAGTGCGGTTAAATCGTTCCGTAAGGCCGTTTGTTTGAGGGTGGTAAGCGGTTGTCAGTGTGTGTTGCGTCGAACAAGAACGCCGAATGTCGGCGATGACTTGGGATAAAAATGTACGGCCACGGTCTGTGAGAAGCTGTCTCGGCGCACCGTGAATCAATATAACGTCCCGTAACAAGAAGTCAGCGACGTCGGTTGCACAGCTGGTCGGTAGAGCTCGCGTAATAGCGTAGCGTGTAGCGTAGTCTGTGATAACGGCTATCCATTTGTTTCCCAATGTTGATGTGGGAAAAGGACCAAGCAGGTCTAACCCAACACGGTAAAATGGTTCCGCGGGTATGTCAATTGGTTGAAGATGGCCAGCGGGTAGCAGCGATGGTGTCTTACGACGTTGGCATAGGTCACATGTGGCGACGTATCGGCGTACCGAACGAGCAAGGCCTGGCCAGAAAAAACGGCGCCGGACGCGCTCGTACGTGCGGGATACGCCAAGGTGTCCAGCCGTGGGAGCGTCGTGAAGTTCGGTGAGAACACAGCGGCGCAAATGCTTAGGCACAACAATGAGAAGGTCGGTCCCGTCTAGTCGGAAATTGCGACGGTATAGCACACCCTTTTGAATGACAAAGTAGCGGACGGAAGCATCATTTGTGGAGGATTCCATACGGCTGATGATGTCAAGCAGCTCTGGATCACGCTTCTGTTCTTCCCCAATATTAAGGAAGTCGGACACTGACAAGATAGAGTTCTCCGTGGGCTCGTCAGTGTCCTCAGGATCGTCGACAGGGTACCGGGAGAGGCAATCGGCATCAAGGTGTAGGTGGCCAGATTTGTAGACCACCGAATAGGAAAACTCTTGCAGGCGCAAAGCCCAGCGACCAAGGCGGCCTGATGGATCTTTCAGAGAGTTCAGCCAGCAGAGTGCGTGGTGGTCGGTAACTACCGAAAATGGGCGTCCGTATAGATAAGGTCGAAATTTCGCTACCGCCCATACAAGAGCCAAGCACTCACGCTCTGTTATCGAATAGTTACGTTCAGGGGCGGATAGGAGGCGGCTGGCATATGCAATAACGCAATCATGGCCATGTTGTTTCTGAGCCAGCACTGCACCAATGCCATGCCCACTTGCATCTGTACGGATTTCCGTAGGGGCAGCAGGGTTGAAGTGTGCCAGAATCGGAGGGGTAGTGAGAAGAGGGACGAGAGTCGAGAACGCAGAAGCCTCTTCGGAGCCCCATGAAAACGGGACTTCTTTCTTGAGGAGCTGCGTAAGCGGCCTCGCTATGTGCGCAAAATTTTTCACGAAGCGTCGGAAGTAGGAGCATAGTCCGATAAAGCTGCGTACATCCTTCGCAGATCGTGGTACAGGAAAGTTTTTGACGGCGCTGATTTTTGCCGGGTCTGGTTGTACACCGTTGGCGTCTACTAAATGGCCAAGCACTGTGATTTGATGGCGTCCAAAGTGACATTTGGACGAGTTGAGCTGCAGGCCAGCGCGACGGAAGATTCCCAGGATGGCTGAGAGGCGCTCTATGTGAGTTTCAAACGTTGGTGAAAAGACGATGACGTCGTCCAAGTAGCACAAACATGTGGACCATTTGAATCCTCTGAGCAGGGAGTCCATCATTCGTTCGAAGGTGGCTGGAGCGTTACAAAGGCCGAAGGGCATGACCTTGAACTGATATAGGCCATCGGGGGTGATGAATGCCGTCTTTTCACGGTCCATTTCATCTACCTCTATCTGCCAGTAGCCGGAACGAAGGTCTATGGAGGAAAAATAGTGGGACCCATAGAGGCAATCAAGCGCATCATCTATTCGTGGCAGAGGGTAGACGTCTTTTTTGGTAATTTTGTTTAGGTGTCGATAATCCACACAGAAACGCCATGCACCGTCTTTCTTGCGGACTAGCACTACAGGAGAAGCCCAAGGACTGCAAGATGGCTCAATGATGTCCTTGGCGAGCATTTTGTCGACCTCACTTTGGATGATGTGACGCTCGGCCGCCGACACCCGATATGGGCGCCTATGAATAGGATGCTCATTACCAGTGTTTATGCGGTGGCTCATACCGGTAGCTTTCCCCAACGGACGGCCGCTGATGTCAAATACGTCGATGTAGGACAGCAGAACCCGGTGGAGCTCATCAGTCTGCTGCGGTGTTAAGTTGGAAGCGATCATCGAAGTAATAGCGCTGTCGGAGCAAGTGGCAGACTGATGTTGAGCGTGGGGTTCAGAAGGGGCGGCCATCGCGAAAACATCTACCGCATTGTCTTCTAAGGTGCAGAGCAACGCTAAAGACATCCCTTGCGGCAAAACTTGAGGTGTCAAGCTAAAGTTGACAACTGGGAGGCACGTAGAATTTCCTGCGACGGACAGAATGGTGTGCGGTAATGTAATGCCACGGCTTATGAGAACATCGGTGATAGGGGTCAGAACATAGTCACCGTCGGGAACTGGTGGTATTGAGACGAGCTCTATGTAGGTCAGTGTCTGTGGAGGGAGGCGCGCGTGTCCCGTTGTGCAGAGGCGACTCGGCCGTTGTGTAAGAGGTTCTGTTGCGGGCAAGTGTAGACGGAGCGTACTGGTCGAACAGTCTATGAGGGCAGAATGCGCGGATAGGAAGTCGAGGCCTAAGATTACGTCGTGGGGGCATTTATCAAGGACGGTGAAGAGAACAACTGTGTGTCGATCCGCAATGCTCACACGAGCGGAGCACATTCCAACGATTGATGCTATGCCACCATCCGCAACACGGACGAACTGGGTGGTCGCAGGTGTGAGAACCTTCTTGAGCTTGCGGCGAAAATCACTCGTCATCACGGAAAGTTGGGCGCCGGTGTCGACAAGAGCAGTGACATGTAGGCCGTCTACTTGTACGTCTATGAGGTTCCGTTTTGTCGGTATCGTCAAAAGAGGATTTTCGGTCAGTCCGAGCGATGCAGCGCCACCTCCGGGGGCTGCAACGCTTAGTTTTCCGTCGGAGAACCTCGTGGGAAGGCGGGGGAAGATGGTCGGCGGGGCTGTGGAGAACGAGACTGGCGACGTTGGGGGGATGGAGAGCGGGAGTAGCGGCGTTCAGAAGCAGGTTCCTGGGCAAAATGGTCGCGGTTGGTCTCATGGCGATAGGCAGGACGTGCATATAAGGGACGAGAGGACGGTTGTGCAGGAGGACCCCAGCGACTTCTGCAATGGCGAGAAATGTGCCCGATTCTGTGACACGAGAAGCATATCGGCTTGTCATCGTGTGTTCGCCATGCGGACGGATTACGGAACGTTGAGGGAGAGCCGGTCGGGAAGGGACGTGCAGGCGTGTATCGGGGCTGGTAGTCGGTGCGGGTAGGCGGTGAGATAGAGTGAATTCCCAAGCTGGCGATTTCCTGCCGGACGACTGCTTGAATGAGAGGCAACGTAATTGGCGGAGAGGGGTCAGGGGACGTTGTTCCCACCTTAGCTGGAGCAGCCGCTTCAAGCTCCCGCCTGACGATTCGCGTCAAGTTGTCACAGTTGTCTGGTGGATGATATGTGTCGAGACATGAGGACGTCGCAGTGGTGTTCGGGAGGCGCTGGAACTGATGGGAGATGCGTCTGCTTTTAGCTTGTTGGAACCGGCGGCATTCTTGAATGATGGCATCAACAGACGACACATTGTTGAATACCAACAAGTTGAACGCATCGTCGGCGATACCCTTTAGGATATGGGCAACTTTTTCAGGTTCAGACATATTTTCGTCAGCTTGGCGGCATAGTGAAAGGACAGCCTGAATATAACCGATGTAGGGCTCCGTGGAAGATTGTGCGCGAGTCGACAACTCATTTTTCGCAGCTTCACGACGACCAGAGATGTTGCCAAAAAGCTCACGGATCTTTGCCTTGAAGCTGTCCCAGCTTGTTATGTCATGCTCGTGGTTATCAAACCAAACACGAGGTGTTCCGTCGAGATAAAAGATGACGTTTGCCAGCATAAGAGTGGGATCCCACCTGTAAGTGGCGCTGACGCGTTCGTAGAGGCGTAGCCACTGGTCGACGTCGGAACCCTCGCTGCCCGAGAACACGCCGGGGTCTTTGAGCGCGGGAAGCGTCACGAATGTTGTTGCGGGCGCTGGGTTGACAGGTCGGGCAGAAGGGGGAGCGACCGGAGAGGATGTAGCCGAGTCTTGGGTGGTCATGTTGTAAGCCACGAGTGAGCGTCCGCTTCGGAGTTCCGTGGCGAGGACGGGGATCGCACAACTCCACCAAATATGTTACGTGAAGGAGACTGACTCAGAGGGGTAGTCACCGATGTATTTACAGACGGTTAGGCGAGCAGCGCCAGCCACACAGATTAGCTCGTGCCAGTCTATCTGCTTCGTCTTCTTCAGCTCCATGCACTGGCACGTAGCACTATTGTTGACTAATATTCGTGGGTGTTGAATTTTCGTGTTATGGGCGAAGCACCTTAGTGTCGCACAAAGACCATTGTTGTCGAAGTTCATCGTAGTGCACGGGTGAAACATCTGTGCGCATTACCCTCTACATAGCGTAGCAAAGCATGAACATGGTTAAAAACTAAATAAAAATGACAGCATATCCTAGGGGTGTGTGATGCAGAGTGGGGCTAAGCTGGGTCCGCTTGCCGCTACCGCGTTACTTCGGCCTCCCGTTCTCGTACGCTGGAATCTTGTCGGTGCCGCCACACAGCTTCACGGCACGCTTCTGCCTCGCGTGCTCGCACATCGGGGTTTCGTCTTTAGGCGTGAGCCGCCGCCGCCTTGCGCGCACGCCACTCTGCAGCCCTGCTCATCGGCCAATCTTTTGAACGGACGCGCGCGCCAACACGGCTTTTATTTTGCTACACCGTGCCCCATAGCGTACGGGACCGCCGACGAACATGCCATCGCCAGCGTCTTCGTGTAACGTCATTCCAACTTTTTCGCGTGTTCACACATCGTTGTTCCGTCTTCGAGTGCGTATTATACTTTTTGTGCGTATTATACTTTTTATCGGCAAACCTTAAATCATATGCTGGCTGCGTTCGTCCGTCATCTGTTTGGTGCATGGACCGACGGACGCATGGACGAACGCCGGGACGCACACATGAGAGGATGGACGCATGGACGAACGCAGGGACGGACGCACGAGAGGACGGACGGATGGATGGAAAGCAAGAGTGAAGCAAGAATGAAGCAAGAATGAAGCAAGAATGAAGGAGCTGACAGACGCTTCACTCCACTCGTCATCAATCACTTTAGGGATATACTGTGATTTTTATTATTTATATTACTACAAGTAATGTCCTCCAGTATCGTAACATTTTAATTTTTTCAGCGTATATGCATTTTGTTATATGTAAAAGTACCGCCCTCTATGGTCGGTTCAAGAACTAACGAGAGGTGGCTACATACGATTACGACGGGACGCTCATCCCACGCCTTAACGAGCTTCACTCCTAAAAGCCACCGCACTGCACATACACCGACATTTAACCAACCATCAATCAAAACATATAACATCAATCAAACATATATAGTAAAACATCAATCAAACAAACATCAATCAAACTTATATAGTAAAAGGTTAACAAGAACAAAATAAAACAATATTAACCAGAACAAAATCAAAGGCCACAGCACCATAAACGAGGCAAAGCGGCAATGTATACAACATGTGAACAAACCTAAACATCTGTGAAAAACAAAAAAAAGGTTATATAAAGGTTGTTAATTAGAACAAACAAGAAATAAAATGCCACAACACCGTAAAATATTGACATTTAACCACCCATCAATCAGAGCATATGGCAGAACTAAGTGTTCACAATAACATAATATAAGACTCTTCCAGAACGAAAGCACACTGCGTCTCTCCATCATCAGCCTTCCCTTCGTAGATCTGCAGCATTTTCTTTTGCTCTAATTTACACTTCGCTGAAGGCAAATAAATGTAGTTGGAATCATCAAATGGAGGAAAGAGAGTAAGGAAAACAAGAAACGCACAAATGACAAACAAATACTTGGTGTCTTTCTCGGCAGTAAGTTTCTTCGTTGTCCTTGAACTTGCAGAGCAAAAAATTACAGTTTGGCGCGTTTGCAACGTGTAGGTGTCAAGTGGCAGGTAAAGAGTCGCTTTACCAGAGGTAAAGTGAACAGTGCTATAGAATCTACGAGGTGACTTGTAGCATTGGCATGATTAGGAATCGTGTTTTCCAAATGGTCTTCGCTGGTTTGGAACTTGAAAGTGAGATTGACCCTGCAGGAGGCGGTTGGAGCTAGTCTTGATTCAGTCAAATACTAGATGCAGTCAGCTTCACGTTTAGTGCTCAGGTCCGAGCATACACACGAAGGCCTCGCATGCAGGCTTATATATCGCACGTAGCATGTGCCCAGTGCCTCAGCGGAATATGGAAGGCTACCCCCCTCTGCCACTGAGGCGGCTGAGGGCAGTGTTCACACTGTCTCCGCATCATGTTGCTGTCTTCGCAGCCAAATGTACTTCGTTATGTCTTGAGTCCACCTAATCTACAACTCGTAAGCTGCGCATCAACATTAATGGCTCGTCACGAAGACGACATTGTCGCCGGTGGCATGAACTCACTGCGAAAGGTAGCGACATTTAGTTTGTAGTGGCTGGACAGTTAAAGCGCAGCCTGAGAGACCAGAAAAAAACATTGGCAGCATATCCACGGAGTTAATGATGCAGAGTGGGGCGAAGCATTCGTCCGTCCATTCGTTCTTGCTTCCGTCCGTCCATGCCTCCGTCCGTGTGACCGTATATGCATCCATCCGCCCGTCCGCTCGTGAGTATGTTCGTGCGTCCATCCCTGCGTCCGCCCCTGCGTTCGTTCATGCGTCTATCCATGCATCTGTCTGTGTGTCCGTTCGTCCATCTATTCAACACTCCAAGTACCACCATCTCGCCTCTTTTCATCATATATTCCCCATATAGAAGCACCGCTATTCAGCGGACATTTCAAGGACTAAACGGGAGGTGGCACACGCACACTTCCTTACGGCTTCCGCTTCGGGTCTACATCATCATCATCATCATCATCATCATCATCATCATCATCATCATCATCATCATCATCATCATCAGCCTGACTACGTCCACTGCAGGACAAAGGCCTCTCCCATGTTCCGCCAGTTAACCCGGTCCACATACCACGGGTCTACATACCACGTTTAACCACCTCGAGTTCATGGTATATACTAGTTCACTGTATTCATGGCACTGCGGCCCAACGCTCGCTAAACCTTTTTAAAACTAAGGATGTTACGCCCAGCGAGTATAACGTAGCAACATTTTCCTGTCAGAGAGTGCTCAATGTACATGCCAATGGCTGCTAATGGGAAATGAGAGACAGGAAAATTCGGCTTTTACTTTCTTACGGCTCGCGCTTCGTATCTACTTCCCACCTTTAACTACCTCGAGTTCATGGTATATACTAGTTCATTGTATTCATGGCACTGCGGCTCAAGGCTCGCTAAACATTTCTAAAGCTAAGGAGATTACACCCAGCGAGTATAACGTAGCAACCCTTTCTTGTAAGTTAGTGCTCAATGGACATGCCAATGGCTGCTAATGGGGATCGCAGCGTGCGCGTTAACTAAAAGACGAATGCACCTGTCTCTCATTCTCCATTAGCAGCTATTGGCATGTACATTGATCACTATCTTTTATTGTTCGACAATGCCCAGAAGAAATCTCTCACCGGCACCACCTTGGAGGTCAAAATGTTATGCTTGTTACAAACTACAATGGCTACGAGGGATGAAAGGGTGTGGCTACAAAAAGTTTCGCCCCTAAAAATGACAGCATATTCACGAAGTGAATGATGGAGAGCGGGGTGAAGGTGGGTCCGTGCGCCACTGCCACACCGCTTCGGTCTTCTGTTGTCGTACTGCAGGCTCCTCGCGGCACGCTTCTGCCTCGCGCGCCCGCACGTCTGGGTCCCTTCTTCGAGCGCGAGCCACCGTTGCCCTGCGTGAACGCCGCTCAGCAGCCATCTCCATCTTATATCGCCGAGCCACTGAATGCGCGCGCACGCCAGAACGGTGTTTTTATTGTACTATAGAGCACCCCCTAGCGTACGGCGCCGCCGAAGAACACGCTATCGTAGTCGCGCGATCGCCTCTCTCCTTACGTACGTGTGACGTCAGTCCTTTTTTTCTACAAGTAGCACCCTCTATTGTCGTACCATTTGCATTTTCAGCGTAGAGTACAAGTACCACCCTTTACGGCCAGTTCAAGAATTAACGAGGGGTGGTAACCCACAACGGGGACGCACAAGCCACGTGGAACTTCGCCCCTGAAAAGCGAACACTTCCACCTGTAAAACTTGTTTCACCGCAATACTAAACGTGCTGTCAAGAAGCTACCTTCCCGGCTGCGTGCACTGGCATTTCTAAACTCCGTGCTATAAACTTTCACATGCTGTAAGCAACTCTTGGTGAATTGGAGGTGAGGCGATTGCGAATTATGCACAAGTGTTAGTGTGAAAATTGTGCAGCCCAACACTCGGACAAACTTTCCAGCACCTTCTAGAGCCTTCAGAGTGTTAAAGAGATAACGAAGAAAGAGGTAGACTTACGTAATCACCTCTGGTATTTCACGCACCGTAATGTTTTTACCTTCTATACTAATGCTCCGGCATGAGAGAAAGCAGCTCTTTGACTAGCCTGTGTAACGCTGTCACTCCGTATAACCCCACTGCGCATGCTCGCGTCTTGTGCCGGCCCAGGAAAACACTCGCTAAACTGTCGCTCCCCTCCTCCTCTCTCGCCTCGCAAGGCTGACGCAGACAGTGTCTGCTAGTAAAAAAAAAAAAAATCAGAAAACAACTTTTCGGCCGTTCCCTGGCCACCCCGTCTATGTAGGCACTAGATCGCGTGTTCTAAATACAGTCAAGAGCGTCTTTACTTGGCTTTCCCTTGATGATTGTCAGCGTCAACAACCCCTCTAGTGTAAGCGTTAACGGTTGTTGCTTCGCATCTACATATAGTTCCCTTTTAAAGATGATAGTCTTTCTTGGGGAACTTCAACGCAAAGATGTCTGTCTGTCTGTCTGTCTGTCTGTCTGTCTGTCTGTCTGTCTGTCTGTCTGTCTGTCTGTCTGTCTGTCTGTCTGTCTGTCTGTCTGTAAATTTGTTTTTCTGCCCTAGCGATACCACAAACAGCACAAAAAGTACCCCAAATGGCCAACCCCATCCGCAGCGCCCACCAATATTGCTCAAGATTCAGCGTACATACTTGTGCGATTGAAAACAACACGTCAATATTCTGTATGTGTGCATTTTTAGTAGAAAAGCCATACATAAGTAATTCTAAGGACCGTAGCGCTCATCACGTTGCGCTGACAATGAAACGCTTGCACGAAAAGGCAAGCGTTTCCAACGCTTTGCTAAGACGACACCGTGGTGGCACCTACCCGTCGCATGGTGTTCTACACCGTATCGCCTTCGAGACGGGCGCGAACGCCAAGTGCTTCGTGTTCCAAGATAACTGCCAGATAGCACGCATGTATCACGTGTGAAGTGACTTGATCCGCTCGTTCACCTACGCTGCATGCTCGAGGCACTCTAACGCAGCTCCTCCAGAATACAATTGACCAATTTTTTCCCGCGCAGAACACTATATAAACGTTTTTTTCACTTTCTCCAGACGCAAGACTATCGTCTTTTGATGACATTTGCAGTGCAACATGCTGATATGGGGCCAATTCGTTTTCTTGTTGACAGAATTTCCTTCGTGTTCAGAGTTCCCTCCATGTATGCGAACCAAGTAAATAAGGGCATACATAACTGCATGCAAATAATGATTCATTGGTTGTTGGAGTTGTGGGCACATTGTGTCTGTCAGATTGCTTGTTTCTCCTGGTGTCCGGAAATTCACCACTGGGAATTTCCGCTACGAGATCTGAACCTGCATTGTGGTGAAAAGTGTTCGAGGTGGCTTCACTATTCTACTAATGTCTGTAATTCGATGGAGATACCTACAAAGATTGATATCATTCCGTCGTAGGAATACTGCTTTTCTTAAAGCCCCAGTTACGGGAGTGGTCCTTGATATTGAGAATCCGCTCTGCAGTTCTTGCGTTTTCTCGCAAGGTATACTCTTGACATTTCCTCAAGGTGTGCCCAGAGAAACAAAATTTGTGTCGGGAACCATCACTTAAAATTGCACAGTGCTAGAAGGCAGAATAGACTAAGAAAAAAAAAACAGAAAAAAGAGGCTATATTGCGATGCATAACTGACGCTGTGGGCTGAGTATAAACCAGGAAACTTTTTAAAGATTGCAAGGTTGTAGTGAAAAAATAATAAGTGCTATATACGACTCAGATATTTCTTCTTGATACTTCATAGTTTGATTCCAGAATATTAAATCGTGAAATCTGAATCAAGTTTGGTGTTAGCGTAGCAAACGAACAACGTCGGCAACATCAAGAAATGATTAAACACGAGTCTTGGAATAATGCGCCACGTATTGTTGCAAAAAAACAAACACACAAACATGCATGCATGCAATCAAGCAGCAAGACAAGTGAACGAACAAGCGAAATGACGTTTCACGAGCACTGCTGTCAGTGGTATACCGAATGAACTGTAGCCCTAGCGAATGACGACATTATTATTATTCGTTCCTGTTTCCCAAGAAAGCCATACCCTGGATGAAGCACGGTGAAAGGGTTAAGTAAATATTTGAATCGCATGGATGAGCTTCGAGTACATTTTTACAGCGTCATCTGTTACGAGATTACAACAAGGGTCACGCCGCCGGTGTCCTTTACCACTATTGCGCAAAATAAGGAAAAAAGCAAATAAATAAAGAACACCAAGGACACCATGGTATTCGAACCCGGGTCCACTGTTTGCCAGCCCAGTAACCTACCTCCAAGCTACGCTGGCGCTTGGAACACCGTAGCGATTTCACTTTTGGCAGACTTGATATCGGGAAAGGAATCTCGTTAATTTGAGTAATAAAACGAACCAAGCGTCACGCTATGCGAATTACGTTACGAGCGGGCCATCGAATGCTCCAACCCCATCACAAACGCTTCAGACATATTTCTTTACTATGGTCAGGCACAGCATGAAAATTTCCATAAAAAAATTCCTTGCTAGTGTGGTGGGAGTACTTCACTTCTCCGAAGACCGAGGAATGATGGCAATGTGGTCTACCGGTTTCGTCAACCGTTCTGCTATCACTTGGGGCGGTTGCGCTGGGGCACTCGGACAGAAATATTTTCAAAGCTGTCGAAAAGTTTATATGCGACTCGAATAGATTTGGTAGGTGTATGAACTACTATCAATTCTTTATTCAGCCTTCCTAGTCAAAGGTCTTCAGTCTTGGCGAGATTACACAAAATAGTGCGATTTAAAATTACAACTCGTCATAATAACGTTACAATAAAAAAATCATCTCAAAATTATTTTAGCTCTTACTAAATAATGATCATAAATTCAGTATGCATGATCCGCCCAACTCATGGCTGATTCCCCAGAGTAGGTAGGTGCCAATGATCCAAGGATCATCATCATAATCATGATCATTAGTGAATGCCTCTTCGCTACGCAAGAATTATGTTGCTTTTTGGAATAGTCAGTACCCTGGAAGTGTGCTTGTAGCAGTTACGCAAAAAATGTTGAAACAAACTATGAAAAGCCACTATTTGAGTTTTTGCTGTGCTGCAAGTTCCGCGCAGGCCTGCGGTTGTTTCACACGAGACAAAGACGCGAGCTTGCTCAAGCGTGAAATTGTGGTCTGGAAAATGAATAAACACAAACAGTGGTGGTCACTACAGCTTACAAGAAATACTTACGCATGTATAGTGCCGTGTAATTGCGAATATTGATATAAAAATTCAGAGCCGATGAACACATTTCACACCGTCTCCTTGCGCCACGTGGAGTAAGTGTACAAAGTCGTCAAACTATATAGCATAGACAATAGGGTCAAGGAAATCATAGGGGACTCTGGTCGTCTTTAGGTTCAGTGTAGCAGTGGTGAGCTAACCCGAAAACATTTTCCCCATAGCATGCAGGGCGCAAAATGACCATTTGCGCCCTGTATGCTATGGAGTGCATACTGTACAAGTATGTACTCCATTTACTATGTACAGAAACAGTGTTACGCATGCATTATTAGTGTGTTATATTGTATTTATTTTTATATTTTATGCTCTGAGTGATGCTTTCGTGTACTTGGGTCCCGTCAGGCAGAGGACATCTGCCTTTTGCCCTTGTATCCGAGACATACATTTGTCTGAAATAAAGACAACAACAGCAACAACAACAACAACAACAACAACAACAACAACAACAACAACAACAACAACAACAACAACAACAACAACAACAACAACAACAACAACAACAACAACAACAACAACAACAACAACAATTTGCATTCGCGCCCGTCCTAGATTCCGCCCCACCCCCCCAACTTTCAAAAAAAAAGTTTCTGGTTTCTGCCAATGCCTCTGCAGTTTACTATTTAGGGTCTGATCAGAAATAAATTTGCGTTGTCGATAAATCACTCTTTCCGTCAGTGGTATCCGAACCCATAACCTTCGAGTTCCAAGGTTGTAGTATGGTCGGTTAGATTCACTTGGTTGCGGTTAAAAAACAAATTAGTCTTGATAAAAGAATTCACCCTATTTTTCACAGTACGAAGCCGTGATACAGAAGCGAAATAAAATGAAAAAGTTTTCTGCTTGTTAGTCACAGATATAAAAACGAATACTGGTAACGAAATGACGTGCCTCAATGAAGCAAATAAGATTATGAGGTCAACGATGACATAAAAAGAGAGATGAATGATTGTTTATATTGGGAAACAGCTTGTTATCCCTGTTGACAGAGTCGTGCTCGTCGCGCAATTTGTATCGCTCCCGACGAAAACGCCTGCACATGGTGGTGTTACCGCCTGTAAAGTTTAACAACGTGCGAAGCCATCTGGCGTCCAATGAGCTTCCCACGATGAAAGCGGACACTTAATTATGCAACAACGCAGATAACACGTTGTTTACCTCGTGCGTGTTTAGGACTGAGCTACCTCACGAGGAAAAAAAAATGATTGTAAGTTCAATGTTCAAGCCACACGTATGTTGTGTCAAACTTCCGAAAATATCTTGTTTATGCTTCGTTCCAGTGAAACCAATGACCCGAATAATGAGATATCGCTACGAGGCTCCAGTATGGCTTCAAATTTGCGTACGACAGGGTGGATGCTTTCTATAGTGTCAGAAAAACAAATTAAATGTGTGCAAGCAAGAAGAACGTAAGGACTCGGAAACATGCTTCGTGAACTCCGTTCTTTTATTTTATATCAAGGGCACTCTTTGGGCGTTTACCGTAAATTACGACGCCTTAAAGTAAAACCAAATAAAACAGGCATTTTACATGTAGGCGATAAAAAACTAAGCGCATAAATGAAATTTGTCTTCTCGTGCTGCTTTCACTTTTTTGACAATCTCTGACAGCGCTTTTCAGCCAATTCATAATAGATTAATGACCTTGTCGTGAGGTCATATCAGTTTTTGCTTTTTCTGGTAAATAATAATAATAATAATAATAATAATAATAATAATAATAATAATAATAATAATAATAATAATAATAATAATAATAATAATAATAATAATAATAATAATAATAATAATAATAATAATTGATGTCAAGCTGTACCAGGTGGCTCCTAGACAAATGATTCACTAACAAAAAAAAAACTTTTTTTTGCGGACATTGTTGGCCGAAAGGTTCTGAACATCCCGTTCCTACTCTTGCAAGTTTACAGATCAGGCGAGGTCCTGAACCCTCTTATAATTGCATCGCTGTAAATCTAAAAAGAGGTGTGGTATTGTTTCCGCCGTGCAAATGTGAAGTGTGCAATGTTATGATTAATTTTAAAGAGCGATGAGACTACAGGAATCAGAAAGTGGCAACTGTCGAGGCCTCGATTGCGCGAAGACAGACAAGCAGTCTTCCCGCACCATGTTGGTGGAGGAGGAGAAGCGATGTGACGAGGGGGGCGGGCTGTTACTAACACTTTACAGCTTTACAGAAGGCGGCAAGCTTTATAAAGGTTGCCACCTTCTGTAGTTGCAGACCTGTAGTTCCCTTCATCCAGAACTTTTCGAGTGCAGCAAAGCTTATCCAGATTCCTGTACGTCAAAGAGCTTGACACGTAAGAGCCGCGCACTTGAAACTCTCTGAGCCTATATACTGTAAGAAAAGTATACGCCTCGATGCCAGACAAACGACACCATACGCTAGCTATGACTTCTCGCTCATGCTTGAAAACCTCTCAGTTATAGTAGAACGTGTACCAAATAACGCGGGTTAACCGAATACTTGCATGTTTCACCAATTCAAAGCTTGCTCATCTCTTTCATGATTTCTACCTATTTAATTTTTTGCCCCAGAAAGTTCCAAGCTATCTGTTTACCAATTCGGGCACGGAATCAGTCAGAACACGCGGCTTGATAAAAAAAAATTGACGGCAGATCCACGAAGTGAATGATGATGAGATTGGGCGAAGCTCCTGGAAGTAATACCGTGAAATTTTCTTCCGTTAATTCGCCCGATAAAAAAAAAAGACGTGAAACGATTGATTAAATGTTTTATCAAACTTTTATTCCTGGTTTCCGTTGTCCTTTCATTATGACCGCTTTGTGATCGGTGAAATGTAAGCTAAGTGGTTCTTGCACTGGTTTCAGATGAAAGTTGGCAAACACGATGTCGATGCAGGTGCATCTGATGGTGGTTGGGTTGGGGTTTTCAAAGGAGACGCAGGGCGCGCTGTCGCTGCCCTGCGCGCCCGCCTTTCGGCATCCTTAATCCATACGAGCACACACCGACGGCAACGAGCATCGGCAACTACAATTTGTATCGATATGGTTTTGATTACAAAACCATTGTTTTTGAAAACACCTGGCGTCTTTCGTTAAGCAGCTGGCGTCTTCTTTTTGTTGTGCTTTAGAAACATCTGGCGTCTTTTCGTTTTGCTTTTAGAAAACATCTGGTGTCTTTCGTTGGTTTATTTCATCGATCAACGGCGTTTTGAAAAAAAAAAGTCTTATTGTTTATTCTCGCACAAAAGAAATCTCACCAGGCACTATCTTGGAGGTAGCAATGGCTGCTACTGGGAATGAGAGACAACAGAAGTCGGCTTTTAACACTTCTACTTCTACTAACGTTTCTTACTGGAACATGCCAATGGCTGCTAATCGGGAATGAGAGACATGAGCATTCGGCTTTTAGTTAACGCGCACGCCACGATCTTTTTATTGTTCAACAAAGCGCATGAGAGATCTCCCACCGGCACCCTCTTGCAGGTCAAATTGTTACAGTTGTTACACACTACGACTACGACTACGAGGGACGAACGGGTGCTGCTTTAAGGAGCTTCGCCCCTAAACAATTGGCAGATCCCACGTACAGTGGGAATCGATGATATGCGAAGCACAAATGAGAAATGTTGACAGACAACGTTACGAGGGGGAGTTAAATGATGCTGCACATGACTTTCGTGACATGATTATCATGTTTGAATGTGTCGTTCACCTTCGGCATCTATCTACGTCACGTGATACCAAGTCTAGTACATGTAGAGCTGGTGAAACGGTCACAAGCCCACTATGAGCGTGGTATGTTGTCATGTTCTTACATGACACGCGTGTCAGGATTATCATGTTTGCACCAGTCATATTTTTCAACATTCATTGACGTCACGTAACACCAAATTTGGTATATGAGGAGCTAGCACAACGGCCGCGAACGCATCACGAAGGACTCAATATACTACAATGTAGCGTTGATGCGCGCGCACGCTGGGCACAGTGACGCTACGTTAGCAAAACGCGAGCACTCTGTAGTTGGACGCCAGGCGCAACTAGCGTCCGTCGGCGCGACCCGACGGCAACCGGCGTGAAATGCGACACGCTGCATTTCGCGCCGATGCGTTACCCAGACAACACTACGTCTTCCTCTTTTTCGTGACAGAGGGACACCGGACGCGCTGAAACGCGCGTCCGGTGTCCCTCAAAGCAACGCAGCACGGCGTGCGAGTATATGGCAAAACCAGCGCCTGGCGTGGCAACGCCAGCATGACGCGACGATATGAACGCCGGCGAGCACGCGCACCGCGTCACGTCGAAACGTATTGGTGCCATGACTGTGGCATGTAGTTATGTTCTCACGTGACACGCATCACATGATTATCATGTTTGCACCAGTCACATACCTTCGTCATCCATTGGCGTCACGTCATACTAAATTTGGCATGTGCGTCGCTAGGGAAACGGCCGCAAGCGCATAATCAGTGTGGCATGTAGTCATATTGTTACATGACACGGATGTCATGATTATCATGTTTAAATGTGTCACTTACCAATGTCGTCCGTTCGCGTCGCGTAATACCGAGTTTGGTACATGTGAAGCTAGCGAAACGGCCGCGAGTGAATCATGAGCGTAGCATTTAGTCATGTTGTTGCATGACACGCATCTCATGTTTATCATGTTTGCACCAGTATTATACCTTCGTCATCCATTCACGTCCCTTAATACCAAATTTGGTTTAAGTGAAGCTAGCGAAACGGCCGCGAACGCATCATGAGCGTAGCACGTAGTCATGCTGTTATATACCACGCATCTCATGATTACCATGTTTGCACCAGTCACGTATCTTCGTCATCCATTCACGTACTGTGATAACAAGTTGGCATTTGTGACGCGCATCATGAGCGTGGCATGCAGTCATATTGTTACATGGCATGCATGTCATGATTTTCATGTTAGAGTCTGTCGCTTATGTTCGCCATGCAATCATGCCATACCATACCAGTTTTGCAACATGGCATGTGAATGAAACTACCACAAGAGCTGCAGGACCATGAAATGTAAATCATAACATTCATTACATACATCATAGTTTTCATGTTATGACAAGTCAAATATGTTCTTCATACAGTCATGTTATGTCATATCAAGTTTGGTTTGGATACCATTGTCGAAACGGCCAGGAGAGCTAAAATTCGTAGGCGGCTAGATAGATAGATAGATAGATAGATAGATAGATAGATAGATAGATAGATAGATAGATAGATAGATAGATAGATAGATAGATAGATAGATAGATGGGTAGATAGATAGATAGATAGATAGATAGATAGATAGATAGATAGATAGATAGATAGATAGATAGATAGATAGATACGCTCTAAGTTGCGAAAGTTCGCTAAGAAATGCTTTGCATTTAATATTAAATTTCTTAAATACGCTTCGGCATTAAAGGGAAGTCAGAACACGGACCGTAGAAACTCTCCGAGAGCATAACATCAGCTATTTATGCCATTGTCGAAATAACTTCAGCAACTTTTGCAAATGTGAAACGACAAATACATATTTCAGGCACTGAGCTCTAGGCTGTTACAAAAACGTGGTGTTTATAACTGAGTAGCGTTGAGAACTTTTTGATGACACCACGACATTTTGACTCAAGTGGAGAAGGAATGTAAAGTTTGTATGTAGCAAGGAAGTTTTGTATGAAATTGTGAGCAATCACGACGAATTAAAGCACGATGAATATCATGGCGTAGAGAAAATGGGAAGCATTATATGTTTAACGTCAGCGAATACAGCCGAAGGTGGGTGCAATTATGACGGGAAAGCTGTTTTTAAATTATCTGATGTTTTTCAACGTGTGCCAAGTGGGCAATTTCCACACACCTTGCTACAAAGCTCAACCTCACTTAAAGCATTAGAAGTTTGCAAAAGAAAAAAAAAGCAAATACTCAAAACACTGATGCCATAAAAATATTCACGCAGGTTTTCGTCTCTATTGTCCAAGAACTGAAACAATAAAAAAAAACGTTTAGTGCTAATAAAAAAAAAACGTTTAGTGCTAAGCAACATTTCTTGTACTCGGTTTTCTCTAATGAATCTTCCCTCATGGAAAGTGCAGCATTGGTGATTTAGAGAGGGATCGTTAAAACCGACTTATGTGTTTCTGCAGACTTCCAATTTTCTTGTTGTTACATAGAAACAATGACTGTGATTAAGGTAGTGTTACAACAGTCATTGCATCGACGCTATGGCTGGTTTTCTCGATTAGAGCCGCTTATCTATTCTGAAGCGAGAATGAATTCCTGTTCTTACCTCTCCGCGCTAGCTTATTATATGGCTTATAGCGCATCCGTTTGTGATGTTCGTTCGTCTGATTCTAGGCGAATTCAAGTAGTTAGCTGTTAAAAAAACAGAACATTGCAAGTACTTCAGGAACAGACGCAGTGTGGTAAACGATGCATAATCGTGTCATTTGTTTCCGCGATGCTAGCCAATAGCGAACCGCGTGTCAGAAGACGAAATCGCACCAACCAGTCCCCATTGCATCCTTATACACCTAAAGTGGAATTCAGCATGACAAAAATAATCACAAGTGCAGCTGCATTCCCTGTCAACAGCGGTGTCCATATATGTACACTTTCGCTGCAGTTACTGTACGGTGAGCGAAATTAGCGGAGCAAGGGTCGATAAAAGAGCAGTGCATCTTGAAGGTTTCTGAAGCGACCGAGTGCACAGCAGAACAAGCTAATTTTGCTTGTTTAATCGCCTCACTAGCTCCTCCGATCAAAGTGGTGCCTAGGGGGACTAGCAGAAGCATTATCCAGTCTCCCAAGAGCAGTTGCATGCCTGGCCGTCGCAGTTCCTCTGCGCAGTCTCAAGCTTTTGTTGGCGCCTGCTCCAGTAGGGATTCCCATTGTCGACCTCTTCCGTTAGCCTTCATGTCATTGCTTTCATTGTCCTCAATGCTCTCTCTGTTCGAATGTAGGGGTGTTCCTGTGCCTAACACATCCAATTACTCGCTGGGTTGAGATCAGGCTTGACCGGTACAATTCAGGGCATTTGCGTCTTTCCTTGACCTGCTGCTTGCATTACGCTATACTGACGAATCGATAACGTCTAGTGAATAACTATAGCCTAGTAAAGAGCCTTGCATATACAAGCCAATAAAAGCAATGTGATGACTTTGTGCTTGCTATTTGATAAGGTGGGGGCAAACAATGCTCGGCCTACTTCGTCACGCGACTGATATTGACTAGGCTTTTTTTTAGGTAAGAGAATCTGCTTGTGGGACAGTGCAGTCGATAGGCGTGGGTGTTGTGACAATGTCAGCGTCTTCGGGACGGAAAAACTGCATATTTTTTTTACGTGGACCTTAAGATAAAAAAAAGTAAATCATTTTATCCACATTTGTTTAATGGGTGTTTGCTTTTGTTGACTTTATATTCGTTTTCACGATTGCTCAGTCTTTACTCGACATGGCCAAACCTTAGAACTGATTCGTGACTGCGGACTCATCTTGAAAAGGTTCACGTATGTCAAAAGAAAAGAAATAAGTTTAATTGAAGACACAAGGGAGTGAGACTAGATTTCTGATTGTGTGCACTTTGGCATGGGATGCGATAATATTCCATTTTATGTGAGTATCTCAAAGGCTGAATTATGCAATATGAGTGTCAACATTGCAGTAACTTTTCTTAGAGGCTCTTTTTTACAATTTGTTCGTTCCGTACATCTTGTCTTGTTAGCAGAGACTATTCCAGATGAACATATATGTGCAAAGCAGCTCCACTTTTGTTTTGTATGTGGTCCATCATCTCGTTTGTTGAAATGCTATGCCGCAAGGTTTTCACTTCCTTGTATTGCGAAGTTGTGATAAAATAGGTCTATGTTTACGGTCATCGCCTGCCTACTACAAAGGCAGCAAAACGTTATGATTTGCATTGTTTCAATATGTGACCTTGTTTCAAAGCAGGAATATTTATGTAGATGATTTAAATCACTTCGAGAGACGGTGAGGTCACAGTCTGGTGCATTTACGACCAGCACATAGAGTGCGCTTCCTGGAACTACTTTCGTTGCTTGCTGACAATGGTTTGGAGGATTTCTGAAAGCACTATGAAGCAAATTTTCATATTGTTCAACTTTTATAACTCACTTACTACGTGGCACAGTTCTTTCCTTCTCTTGGTTACATACTATGGCCATGAAAAAGTTATTGAAGTTTTTACGTAGTAGTGACCTGTTCGATAGAATATATTGCTCCTGTTGCTCGCATTTTTTTGTGTCTTTGTTTGTGTGCGCGTGTGCATGCCTGTCTTTAGGGGCGAAGCTCCTTAAAGCGTGGGTCGTGCGTCTCCTGTATGTGTATACCCATCTCTCGTTTTTAGTCCTTGGAATGTCCGCTGAATGGTGGCACTTGTATATGATGAATATATGAGGAAACGAGGCGAGATGGCGGCACTCGGAGTGTTCAGTAGATGGACGGACAGACATACTGACTGACGAACATGTGGACAGACAGGCAGACAGGTGGACGGATGTATGGATGGATGGATGAATGGATGGATAGACGGACATGTGGACAGACAGACAGATGGACGGACGGACGGACGGATGGATGGATGGACGAACGGACAGACACACTTCAGACAGACAGACAGACAGACAGACAGACAGACGGACGGACGGACGGACGGATGGACGGATGGACGAACGGACAGACAGACAGATGGGTGGACGGACGGACGGATGGATGAACGGATGGACGAATGGACAGACAGACGGACAGACAGACAGACAGACAGACAGACAGACAGACAGACAGACGGACGGACGGACGGATGGACGGACGGACGGACGGACGGACGGACGGATGGATGGACGAACGGACAGACAGACAATTAGACAGACAGATGGGTGGACGGACGGACGGATGGATGAACGGATGGACGAATGGACAGACAGACAGACAGACAGACAGACAGACAGACAGACAGACAGACAGACAGACAGATGCGACCAGCGGATGATTCACGGTTTGCCGATAAAATGCTTCGAAGATTCTCTCCACTCATTATTCACTGCGTGGATATGCTGTGATTTTTTGAGCTCCACTCTTCTTTTCACCTGCCTTTCCCCTTCCTATTCCTCGATTGTAGGGTAGCAAACAACGCGTTTTTATTCCGGATAAGCTTTCAGGCTTTGCCAGTTGTCGTTCTGGCCTTTTTCTCTTTTTCTCTCCGATTCCTGGCTAATTATAGTCGGCGATTTTCAGTCCCTGTGTTCAGGAAGACCATGAAGTGCCTGAGGCGTGCTTTGATTTTGTGCCAGTTGAAGCTGTTGAAGACAAAGCTGCAGAAAATTGTATTACATTGGTGCAAAGGAAGGCGAAGCTATAAGACTAGCAATTAGTGTAACAAAATGTAGATTGAAGGCATTCAATGATCCCTGTGGTCAAGTGGTGTCTATATAGGGCGAGGTATCACGGAAGGTAAGCGAATATCAGTCATTCGTAGTACAGGAGATTGAGGTTGACAGGTACATGGAGGTACAGGAAAATGCCTCGGCAATAGAGGAAAAGAGGAATGCTGCAATATAACGAAGCACCAATCATTATTGGGATACAATAGGTACCAGACGCTTCAAGGTCTGTGGACTGGTGTAGTGGTTACCGGCCTTACTCATTGGGAACTCAATAAGGCGTGTTATGTCAGAGCGGCAATCAGGAATGAAAAAAAAAATCAGATGTTTGTGGGAAGCCTCGCATTGGTTGCTCACGGAAAGACGACAGAGGAGGCTGTAAAAAGTGACGTGAGATGGAAAAGTTTTGAGGTGAGGGACGTTCAGAGCAAAATGAGGTGCCCAGAGAGGCAGGGGATTACGGGGGAAGGTAGATGGGCGGAGATAGTGCTCCATTATTTGTACGGGAAAAAGCATTGGCATAAATTGGGGAAGCGGAATGGGGAGCTCACCAGTAAACATATGGCTGTAAGCGATATGGCATTGGAGAGCAAAGTCGGAGAGGTGGTTAAGACTTACTGGATTTGAAGTCTGAAGTTTGAAGTTTATTTATTTATTTCTGATACAGAAAGAGGATGACGTAAAAAAACGGCGCTGAGTGACTAGCGAGGGGTAAAGAAGAATTAAGGGGGAGGAGGCATTTTAGGATGGTTCACGGGAAAGTGCCTTGTTGTTTGAGGCGAGGTAGGGCTGCCTTGGAACGCGTAGTTACGGAGCGTCACTCAGTGGAAAAGAATAAAAGTGCACATGCTGTGGTGAAGATAAGAAAATGATGAAGGACGTTCTGATTGAATGTGAAGATGTCCACCCATGTGCATGTTTTCGAACGAGCCTACGCGAAGCCTTCGACTTTGGGGACAGCAATGGGAAACTGAACACTCGAACAATAGAAATGCGTAAGAGAGTGTTAGAGTCTTGGTGGCAGAAAAACAAAAAGAGACGGCAGAAATAGGGACATTATTTCGTTGAAGGCTAGAGACTGGACTCATATTTGTGTTTTGATAAGGTAGATTTAATCGAAGTAGGCTTGACATTAGGTCAACTTCAAAAAAGAAAAGAAAAACGAAAACAAAAAAAAAGACGGGAGGAGTTTTTTTTATTTGATTGATTTGTGGGGTTTAACGTCCCAAAATCACCATTTGATTATGAGAGACGCCGTAGTGGAGGGCTCCGGAAATTTTGACCACCTGGGGTTCTCTAACGTGCACCCAAATCTGAGTACACGGGCCTCCGACATTTCCGCCTCCATCGGAAATGCAGCCGCCGCAGCCGGGAATCGAACCCGCGACCTACATCGCCTTCGCGGCATAATGGATAAGGCATAGGAGTTTTTTTTTAATCAAGACAGGTGGCACACATGTCAGCGTCTCGTTATAACAGGGGCCATTTAGCATGCATTCATCTAAGAAAATTAAATTTACTTGTTTTTATGGTAACGAATGCCCACAGGCTGCGTCATTGGAAACAATTCAAAAGTGTGGCATATAGGTCAATTTTCTAAATTAGCCTTCATCTTAAGTGAGAAAACGCCTACTTTATCTGTGTTTATTCCATCAGAACATTCGCAGCTTCACCGTGGTGCCACTGGAGTGGAAATTGCCGACAATTAATGACACTATTGTCGTCTTTCTGTTCTATTCCAACGTTTTAAACAAGAAATGTAGGCCATTCTAGTGGGAGAAAAATATGCTGGCCTCTTGTACATCTTTTATTCTCACCCGCATTAAAAAAAAAAAAAAAAAGGTGCCGCGGGGTTGCTCACGCCTATTCTTCTTTCGAAGTCACGCGTATTTAAAAGGGACTAGTTGGTGTAAGACGCTCATTTGTCCCATTGAAAAAAAAAAAGATGAACACACAACAAAAAAGGCCATAAAAGAAAAACGAATGTGCTCACGCGTAAAATAAAAGAAAGACTGATTGTAGCGGTGGAGGGAAATTGATTCTAGCGCATAGTAACTAAGTTCCAGGCTTGGGCTTGCGGGCGCAATACCCACGCTATAGAAATCATCCGAGCGAGTTTCACTGGCACCTAAGATAGAATAGCGAGCGAAATGTAGAGAAAAAGCATCTCAATAGCTTTTACATCTGCCCCGTGGAGATATAGACATGCCATGGAGGGAAGTCGTTCATTTGCTACATGTATCGATCCTCATTTTCTTAGCCGTGCGTAAACATACGCGCCACTACGTTCGAGGGAGATAAGATAAAGCCAGTTCGTTAAAAATATAAAAAGTCCGCAAACACGAGCGAACGAAGTTTCTTGGTTATCGAAAAGGCTGCGACGATAACAAAAAAAAAAAACTAAAAAAAGCAGGAGAGGTGAGTGTGAAAAAATTGTTTCCAAACCTGCATGTTACACCGCAAATTTCGTCGAAAGACGATAGTCTTGCATCGGGAGATAGTGAACAAAATGTTTATTTGATGTTCTGCGCAAGAAAATTCGTGTATGGTATTCTGAAGGCGCTGCGTTAGCGTGCTTCGAGCGTGTAGCGGAGGCGAACGAGTGCATCGAGGCACGTTAGACACAAGCGCCATCTGGCAGTTATCTTCGAAAACGAAGGCGTGCAGCGCGCGGAGAAAGATGCGAGCCCGTCTCGGAGGTGATAAGGTGTAGAACGCAAAGCGACAGGCAGGTGCCACCACCGTGACGTCGTAGCAAAGCGTTGGAAACAACTTTTTGAGCATCGCGTTGCACTGTCAGCGCAGTGCGTTAAACGCTACAGTCCTTAAAGTCACTTGTGTGTGCCTCTTCTAGTATAAAGGCAGACATACAAAACTGCGAAGAGTTGTTGTGGCGCTTCAGATATGCGCAATAATTGCTTTTTAATTGACAATTTCACAGCTATGAACGCTAAACTTTGAGCAGTATTGGTTGGCGCTGCGGATGGGGTTGGCCGTTTGGTGCCGTTTGAGTTATCGTTAGGGCGGACAAACAGACAATGGTACAGACAGACAGACCAAAATTTTTTTGTTCATGGTCCCCAAGAAAGACTATCGTCTTAAAAAAAAAAGAAAACAGAGTGTGATTGCAACCAGCATTAAATCTGTTAGCGTTCTGACACATACTTTTGTTATTTTTCATCTTTCTCCTCGACACCCTCCTCTTAACCATTTTTATTTGCAGACAAACTTCGTCATTTCTTACCTGAGCTCGTGTCAAACGACAACAACACAGGCTGTACAAAGGTTGTCCCGTATTGCTACATTGTTTTCCCCTGGACCAACGCGCTACGGCCTCTTGACGGCTCGCTAATGCAGTAAATAAAAATTGAAGGAACCTTAAGGTTCGCCTTTAAAAGTTGACCGCGATAGTGATATTCTGTTACTGGTGCGTATTTTATCCATCTAGTGCATACTTTTATTGTATGATGCCACTCGAGAAGTAATGAACGACAAAGTATTGATTGCCAAAAAAGTATTTACAACAAAGTTGACCGTGGTTTCTTTCTTCCAACACTGTATAACTACATACACATTGTTAATTAATGAGCACAGGCATTTTGATGAATATGGCCCGTGTGCACGTGTTCGTGCCAGAGCTAGCTTTCTCGATAAACAATTCTAACTATCGAAAGTGCATATTTCACCGTACAGCACACAAGTAGACTGAATTGACATGTCACCATACTGTAACACAATAGAAAATGTACAGAAACAAAACATAGAAAAAAGTGTAGAAATATGCAGTGTCTCCTGGCTAATGATCTGTTGGCTGGTTAAGCTGCTGAACTGTGAGGCTGACCTCGTCCGTTTCTAAAGGCTGTATTTGGAGTCTGTAAGAAGCCAAACGACGGAAATGCGAAGGGCGTCATTCTTTCTTTTAGAACGAAGGGAGCACTCCATCGTTCGTTTTACCACCATCGTGTTTTTTTTATGCACGCAGAGACCCGGTCGCCTCCCTCAATGAAGCGTTCGGACGTTCACATACCATTTCGCATACAGCCTAAAGGTTTCCAGGGAGTTAGGTAAGTGTGTCTGCGTGTGTGTTCTTTTGTATTATTGCTTTAATATACCACGCGAGTCGGTGTACATGCGTGCGTGCGCCATACGCGAGTGTATTCAATGTACGCCACTTTTTCTAACAATTAATTTGGGTAATTCATGCACATGCGGAAGTTCGAACTGGCGCATCTAGGACAAGGGCGGCTACTCGCACCCATTTTTGACGCCAACAAACTCATGAACGCGACGCCACCAACAAGTAACGACACGCGCACAAATTCGGGTCAGCCCATCTACTTTCCTTTTATAAAGCCGTTTTCTTCTGCGCAACTCTTGCATTCACTTCTAACGGTCTGTTTCTGCGAAAAACTAGACGTATAGACCGTAGCGTATCCTAATCGACACCTATTAATCACTTTTTGTCCTTCATTTGTGAGTTGTGGTGCCGGACACTAGCCACTTCCTTTCTTGCTTGCTTGTTTACCTGCCAATCTCTCCCTAACGAATCTCACAAGACTGAGAAAGAGAAACCCAAGATTAAGCCAGTACACTACTGGTCTGTCCAGAAAGACAGTTGGTCTCCCTCGAACGGACCGGAAATGAGGATCTAGATGTCACTAACATCACTCTTCTCATCTTGTATTTTTGTATTTGAATCTCCAGCTCGGAGGTACGTTGCACTTGCCATTGCCCCCTCGCTTCTATTTACACACAGATGCCCTTAAATCGTAACTGGACGTTATTCCGGTCGCCGCAAACAAAACGAGACGAGTCAACATGTTGTTATTCTTGTATGCTGTTCTCGTTGTGTACTTCTTCTGGTAGAGGCTATCGTACGACTGTCGGTTCATAGTTCCGGGAACCACGCAACTGGTGGCATAAGCAAACTGCCAGAAGACTGGCCGAATCAGAGTGATTGAAAACGGACTACCTTCGTTCTCCTCTCGCCGTCGTTCCGTCATATAAGCGTCGCAAGGGCCAACGGAAGTGCGTCTCACGAGTTGTTTTTTTGTGGAGACAGCTGGGCCGCACAGCAGCGATCTTCCCGGGACTGTATATAATCCACAAACACAAACGCGTGTTTACGTCTTTAACTGTCGGGTTGTGCATCTGACAACTTACGGTGCAAGGATAAAACACATAGTTTTAATGTGAAAAATACATTTCAGCGCGAAAGCAGAAAATTAAAGAACTCAAAAAGGAGACGGGGCAGTCGTCTTCTTTCTGAGTTCTTTCATTTTTCTACATTTGCGCTAAAAATATGTTGCACGTAATGCACCACCAACTAAACCAGCAAGAAGTTTTGTATGGCTGCGTTTTCAACTGTTACGGAGATTTCTCCTCCTACATAAATTTATTCGAAGGATCTTAGTTCGTCACTGATGGTGAATCTCATTTAACGCTTACACGTACATATGCAGTAGTTTTGCTTGAGGACTCTTGCAGAATATGAGCGTGAAGAAGCAGGCAGTCCAGTCATTACTTGCCTATGCGTTGTAATAACTTTAGGGCAGTATATTTGCACACCGAGGCTGATATATCTCTTCCGTGGAGGATGCAGACGATATTTACGCGGTACTATTAAAGTTCAACAACAACAACAACAACAACAACAACAACAACAACAACAACAACAACAACAACAACAACAACAACAACAACAACAACAACAACAACAACAACAACAACAACAACAACAACAACAACAACAACAACAACAACAACAACAACAACAACAACAACAACAATGACAACAACAATGACAACAACAATGACAACAACATTTACGCAGTCGGGACTCATTCAAACCGATTCAGCTACTCAGTTTTCACAACTGATTAAGAGCTAATCTATGCTAGGGGTTTGACCGAAAGGACCCGACCTGTGACTATTTACACAGAGGCAAGTCGTCGTTAGTTCAGACGCACGCAACTTCAGTTCGAGTTTGACAAAAAAAAAGTATGTGAGAAATGCATATAGGTGACACATTTACGACTTTTCGAGTTAACGAAAAAAAGAACAACACACACACGGGATGCGGTATAAAGAGAAGAGAGTATTAAACCTCACGTTGCCGAAAAATTCAATCGACGAACGTGTACTAGTTAGAGTTGAAGGTAATTCTTTTATTGCTAGGATTGGACAACAAAGCAAAATACATAACACTATTTGCGAGTAAGAAAAAAGAGCACTAGATTAATTCATTTATTTCAACGTTGTGGCGCTTATATTGTAATCGCGTTACGCAAGCCCTCTTTGCAGGCAGCTGCTGCCTCCACAAATTTTCTTTTTCATTCCATTCGACCTTGTTTTCCCTTCTTTCTTCGACCGCAGGGTGAACTTGCAGTGCATACCATGCGCCGAGACAACGTAATGGGTTTCTTGAATAATGATAAATAAATAATGCACGACACGCCACTTCGATGTAAAGCCGCTCCCGAAGAGCAGTTGCTGTAGGAAAAAGCTTTCCGATTTATATTCCAGGCTTGAGCAGACACAGGCGAGAGCCACTGCACGTTTGGCGACGCGCACAAATCGCACAGAGAGTGAAATGGAAACAGAATCTTTTGTAGAGCGACGTTCTGACATTTGTCCGTTGTTCACTGAGCAGTGAAGAAAAAAAAAGATATATTTAAGTATATACGTACATATACATCGTCGTGTTTGGCTACATCAGAACACGCAAAAGGAAAAGAGATATGGTTGACATTGTGTCACGTATAAGGCGACCTTTGAAAAACGGTACTGGTCAACTTCTGTGTTTTTTTTTTAGATATAAACTGGCTGAATGCGCCCTCTTATTGTTCTGTATTGTTTGCGACCTTGATTTTGAGATCAGAAGATCGGGTTACGCGGGAGGATCCTTGTATGTGGGTTTTAAACAACAGAAATCTCTTCGCAAAGAGCTTCTATGCGTCTCCTGGCATTTTCCTTTCACTACTTTATTTATTTCGGGCCCAGAGCTGCTCCACATAATATCATAGACTCTTCGCAGTAGTTGGTGTCAAAAAGCATGCATGCTGGTTATTGGAGGCCATGAACAGCGACTGTGCCATCTTTCGTGGAGATTATCGCACTCGAGCGCAAACTTTAATTAGAATACTGAACCTTAGAAGGCATGATATATTTCCGCTATTAGAGCAACGTATCCACAAAGCTTTGTTGATATATGTACAAATTGCAGACAACTGTCTTTTTTTCTGTTTTCAGTGATTCGCTTCCTGTCATTGAAATACTGAAAACGTTCAAGAAAAAAAATCGCGCACGTTAAAGAACCCCAGGTGGTCGAAATTTACGGAGCCCTCCACTACGGCGTCTCTCATAATCATATAGTGGTTTTGGGACGTTAAACCCCACAAATCAATCAATCAAGAAAAAAATCGCAATTCTCACTTGACGGGCCGTCACCGACAATTCGAAGCAGCATGCTTGTGTTAACAACTCGTCAGTACCTTTGAAAAAAAGCCAGCAAAGGAACTTGTAAATCAATAGCTATGGGAAAAAGAAAGAAAGAGGGCGCAGTCATCGAACAAGGGAAACAATGCAGACAGTCGCCACCATGAGGGCAGAGGAAAACTGTTAAAAACAAAATAATAAATGCAAAATTAATAAAATTTAATATAAAGTGAACTAAAGCTGCATGCCATCGCACCGTTGACGGGCTAAGCCTGTCAGACAGAGACGTTTTAAAACGAAAGACATAGAGAGAGAGAGCTTTAAAACTTTTAAGACGCCGAACGAAACTTTCGAATTGTGTAAGTGCACAGATAAGGAGCAAAGTCTAACTTCGTTTAAAAACCAGTTTTATTCAATTCGCAAGCTGTATTCGCAATAGAAATGTTTTGACCAATCGATTTACATTACAAATAAGCTGCACGCGCACCATGTATAGGTTTGTTATGAGCTAGTTAAGTGTGCACAAATTGTTGTGCTAGTGGCACACTCATATGTAATTGCATTTTTCGCCTCAGACACAATGACTTTCACGTGTATTCACGAATCGTCAGACTATTCTTGGGATAAAGAAGACTCATTTTCGCCATGAAGCTCACTTAAGAGCTCCATAACAGCTTCAAACCACGGCTCTTTTGCCCCCTTTCTTCCCATGAGTAGCAGCTGCCGTAAACAACTTAGATTTTATTAATCACATGCAATCTGATCAACAAGATAGTGGTATACGCATGTGATTAGACACAAAGGCTATCACCGACCAGTGCTAAAGACGAGAGTAGCCAGCGGGGTTGTTGCGGAGTACATTCCGTGTAACTCAAATTGAGCCTCATTGCAGTCGCGCTTGTCTCGAATGCCGCCAGGTGTCTCATGGGTGCGTTCATGCGCAATAGTAGGCGGAAAGACTTAGTAGCACCGTCGACGCCAAGAAGGTCATAAGGCTTCGTTGCTCTATTTCGACATGCAGCGAAATGACAGGTGCCCTTCAGTTCGAGAAAGCTTTAGTTTACTGGCTTGGATGTTGATGCTGCATATGCCCATATAATCCACCAAGTAAGGAACCCGACTTCGGTTCCGGAAGGCCAAGTCGGCTTCCCGCTGAAACTTGTTACTTAAACGAATTAGACACGTCGGCGCCGAGGGCTTCGGGCACACACGCACACGCGCACACACACACACACACACACACACACACACACACACACACACACACACACACACACACACACACACACACACACACACACACACACACACACACACACACACACAACGCACACACACACACACACACACACACACACACACACACACACACACACACACACACACACACACACACACACACACACACACACACACACAATACCTATAAGCACGCCAAGAATAAACCCCAGCTGTTTGCACTAAAAATTACTCTTGCTCATTTTTATGCAACTCGCACATTTTTCTGCGTGATGAGGATAAAATTACGCTTCCAAACTGCAAGCGAATCTCATCAGCCCTTTGATAACGGCATTCTTTGTTAACGACGTCACTGACCTATCAGTCATATCCAATAAGCACAGGCGCACTTAATTAATGGCTTAACCTTTACGTAATTTGGATTACTTTAGGGTCGCTCATGGCAGAGTAAATAGCCTTCTTGGTCACTCGGCTTTAGTCCGCCAAAAAAAAAAATTATCACTAGCATTCTCGCGTGCCCATGACTGAAAGCATCAAAAAGAGGCTATTAAAAAAGATGAAGAAAACCAAAGTATGGGGATTATTCTCTTCCTAACGCATAGTTACCCGACATGGATTATTGTTCATAACCTCGAATTCCCTCAGGAAGTTTAATGAAGTCTAGCGGTAAAGGTCATGGTGCATAGTTATAGTCAGAGTCTTTGAATAAAGGTTGCGCAAGTGAGGAACAAAAGAAACTGCAGGTAGATTAAGGCTTCAACAATGAGCTCGCGAATGCGGAAACGTGAAAAAGACGACGATGAAAAAAAAACCATTCAATGTCATGACTCACCTTTTCCAGCATTTTAACCACTTTGCAAAAAATTCATTCTCTTCATTGAAACTGCGCGAATGAACGCAATGACTCGAAAATCACCTTTAACGGATCACGCCTAGCGCTTGAGTAGCACATTGTTTACATTGAATTTATCTTGCGAAAAAGCACCTGAGAGAGAGAGAAAGAAACATAGAAAGACAGATCCCAGATATACAACATGAGTAAAGTCTGTAAGTATTCTGCCATGCTAAATGCACCCGTCTATGGTGATCCGTCCCACATTTCCCTTTTATGTTGTGGGTCTGCACATACAGCTATGGGCTGGTGGCTACACAAAGGGACCGATAGGTGGGTGCCCTGAGGTACTCCACCGAAAGGCAACCCGTCACTAGTCTTGGTGCCGGAAACAATCGCGAATAAGGCCCGCCACACAACATTGTGTGAACTAGAACGTTCGCCGTGTAGCACAACACAGTGACTTCTCTTTCCCGGCCGGACAAGCGCAGAGACCAGGCGTCGACCACACGTCGGGTTCCGGCTCTGACGTCAGCGCTAATTGAGGTGGCCGATGCTGCGAAGGCTTTTCTGTGAAGCAGTGCGCGGTGCACAACTTCATCTCGACCGGTCTTCGTGACGCCTCTGCAGTTGGCATGAAAAGCCCTTTGAAACGCGTTGTGCAGTGAACGGTCCTACCCACACTCGCATGCCCTTCATGACGCATCGTAGCGAGGATGTATTGCCGCCTCGTGACGGCACGTGTGTTGGCGGTATTGTTCGGCAACGCTTGTTGCTTCGAAATGTTTTTGTCTTTTGTTTCTTCAAAATGTCGTGCATAGAGCTATAGCTTCACATGAACATTACGAATTGCGTCGAAATTCTTGGTGGCCACGGGTTCAGTGTGCCGTCTGTAATATTTACACCGTGCGTGTGATATCTCATCCTTCTCAGCGCTTCCGCAACACCTTCTCACTCTGATGAACTATGTCTCTCCACTTCCCGTATCATAGCCTTTTACATCCTTTTACTCTGTCTCAGGTGAGGGATCGTAGTGTTCCTTGCAGAGATAATAACTAACTCGCCTCTATTTCCTTGCATGAGGAATTAACCTGACTACCCACATCCCCAACGCTTCCAAATTTTCAGCTCATTTAATTTCCTTTACCTAATTATTTGTTTGTTCAGTTATTTAAGTAGTAACTTGTTTACCTATAAAAATAAATCATTACTGAATAAATATATAAAGGGACCGACAACTTCCCAGAATACGAAATGAGATGACTGCACCAATGGAAAGATTGTCCTTTATAGTTACTCAAACCAACCCTGTTCTTCTCGTCAGAACTGAATTTTGATTTTGATTTCTTCAATGAAAATTGCGAAAAATGGCTTGTGGCGTCGCTGGTGGCAAAAACAAACTATCACGAATGCCCTGTCCCGTGACCATGCGTTAATGTACACGGTCAACAATTTGTTGATTAGTACTGAAATATTCTTTGATTCTTTAGAGCAAAAGATAATACTTTATAAAAATATACGTATAGGCTTGTGTTAGTAGTACGCATTAAAGTCGCGCTGCCTTTGTGTGACATATGAGCAGTTCTGTTTTCGATTACTTGGCTTGGCGACGCGGTACAAATGCAGGGAAGCTCTATAGAGCAACACCGTCTCATTGTAACGCTTTGTTATTTCCAAAAAATGGTTGTAAAGCTCAGAATAAACGTGGTTAAGCTAAGTTCCGGCAAATCCTGCGAAATAAGGACAACGACAGCATGCGTAAGCCACCAGAAAGGCTAGCGGCATCGCTATCAATACTGAGCGTTGCCGAATGAAAAGGCACTGCCGTGTTCAGAGCCTTTCAGATAAAAAAAATACTGCTTATCAAATGACTATGAGCTCTTGGGATAAACTACTGCAGCTACGGTCACTACGAAGGGTAAGCTTTCTGTCACGCAGTAAAAAAATTGGATAAAAAAAGTCAGTTGTCGGTCCCTTTAAACACCTCATCACCTACCTAATTATTCGCCAAATTTCTTACTTACCTAATTGCATATTAGGCTACTTTACCTTACTTCACTTTACCTTTCTTACTTACTTTACTTCCTTACATTACTTACTTACTTTGCTTTATCTTACGTACTTTATACCTTACTTACTTTACTTCACCTTGCTTATTAGTATACTTACTTTACTTTACTTACCTTCTTTACTTTACTTACTTACTTACTTACTTACTTACTTACTTACTTCTTTACTTACACAAACGCAGAGCATTCCAGTAGAAGCCACTGTGCAAGCAAACAAGCAGTGTGTAAGCAGGCTGTACAAGCGCTATACTTGTCTTGTGCAGTCTTACTTTGCAATGGCGCCTCCTCGCGAAAGAGTTAGGTCATTCGACTTATTCAGCGCGATGAAACTCCTAATTCGCTATCCGTTTACAAAGTGTAAAAGTGATTACTAGTACTACCTTGTTAAACTTCCTGCTTTTACTTTTCATCTTCTTCTCTCTATCTTTTCCTTGTTCTTTTAAAAACATTCGGTGATTAAAGCTCTGCGCAAATCTCTGCACAAGGACGTAAAAGCTGTTCCACCCGATTGCCTCGATGCAATGCATCTTTTTTTTTCTTGTTCACTGATTGCGTGTGTGAATTTAATTCAGTGCTCCAGATAACTGCTACCATTGGCGCACAAAACCATCGCATCATGCCACCCCCTCCCCCCTATTTTTTTGTCGATAACTTCTCTTAGAGCGTATGGGGTACTGCCCGTAAAGTGAACAGAAAGAGCAATGGAAGAGAGAATATTAAGAAAAACAGGGAGAGTTTCTTGGGGCAAATGTCTTCAGTTACCACTCGCAAGTGTAGGCACCTTTATACGTGCAAGCAACATTCGTTTTAGCCAGAGTCGACGAGCTTACAGTTAGTATAGCATTAACCCACCTCACATCCAGCAGATGCGAAGAGCATTAGTTGAGAACACAAAGGAAACGCGAGCATTTTCTAGCCCTTTCTTCAATGACGCCGCGAGCAATGCACACTATATGGTCTTCGAATGCGCGGTGATTCTTCTTGTGCAAACGCTAGATCAGTTTTTTTTGCAATGCCATCGGTTCCATTGCGAATATGCAGTGGTGCGAGGACTTCGTGCTTCGACGTAATGCATTGGTAACGCTGTTCGATTACAGCTTCTATTACCAATGCAATGCAAAAGGGCTCTCACCTCCGAGTCTCGTAAACAGCGCTGACAAGAGCATCCGCACGAATCCGTACAGCACAACTTGATGCACCTCTGGTGCTTGCACAATGGACAGACTTTTAATTAAAAGCTATAGCACGTCACATTAATTGCTGCGGGTATGGTGCAGTGACTGGCTGTCTTACGTAACAAGCACGAGGATGACGCGTGGAGAGAGGCTCTTTATTTTTTTTTTTTGCGGGAATAATGCTTTTGTTCACTCCCTTACGTAGGTTGTCGCGCTGCAGCCTTTTTTCAGCATTAGCTGCATCGCTCGTCTTTCCAGCTACCACGAGGCTAACGCATTTAGCACGCTTTTGTGCAGTCACATCGCAATCAACGCTACAAGTATGCATACACTCGCTTTGCCCTTCTAAAGATTAGGGCGTGCTGTTGAACATCACCTACACGACAAACGCGATAAGCGCTAATCAAAACAACAGTCTCGTGATTGATTGATTCACATGTGGGGTTTAACGTCCCAAAAACCACCATATGGTTATGAGAGATGCTGTAGTGGAGGGTTCCGGAAATTTCGACCACCTGGGGTTTTTTAACGTGCACCAAAATCTGAGCACACGGGCCTACAACATTTCCGCCTCCATCGGAAAACGCAGCCGCCGCAGCCGGGATTTGATACCGTGACCTATGGGTCAGCAGCCGAGTACCTTAGCCACTAGACCACCGCGGCGCGGACAACAGTCTGGTGGTGCTGGCTGTTGGAGGGTGCAACTCGTCAGTTGACAGGAAACGTCGAAGTAGGAATGCGACCACTCGAAAACACCAGAACTCCGACACTATGGTTACTAAGATACTCTCTATTATAATAACTCCTACCCTAACCCTTCCCAATTTAGGGCCCCGAAAACCTCCTGTAAACATGCGGTGAATTGCATTGAAAAGATTGTGTCTCTCCACCTATCGCGTTCCAGCAGCTTGCTTGAACTCAGATGTGCACGAATCGTCGCTTGCCATGGGGCCTTGCACTTTACTCGAGAAGTTCATTCACTTTGCGTAAACCACCATATATCGAAATTTGAAGCCACAGATTTCTTTTATTACGTATTGCTCCGCCAGAGAACCGGATGGCGTTGTAAGCTATCTTGTATCCATATTTTCTCGACTCTAAGAAATGTCCGGATCGATGCCAGAGGTGAAAAATTATCGTGTTTTTTCCACGCTCGATCAGTGGTTCTTTTCATCTCATTTCTAAGCAGGGGCGACGCACAGTGGTTTCTCATTTTTATTGTTTATTGTGTGAACAGCAAGAAAGAAATATCTCGCTGACTGACTGATTAAGAAAAAAACAACATTACAGACGAAAAAATACCACGAAGACAGCACCAGCAAGCAGACTCTCTGAACTTCGAAAGAAGTAGTATACACATGGAAAACCACATTATCCCCGAAAGTTTGCCTGATTTGGTGATAACGTCGCGCTTGATTTATGACATGACCCTAAAGCAATTTTTCAACCATTTCATAAAATGCCGCTGTGAAAAACTCAAAATATGACGGAAACTGACGACCAGACAAAATTTATGATAGCCGCAGCGACAGTTCAGCGAACTCGAATGGCCATATGAGAAGGAAGTGGCATCGACGGTTAAAGAAGAAGAGTGTACTCCCTGAACCATGCTATTCCCATATTTCTTTCCTTTCCCATATATATTGAGCACTCGCAGACATCGTTTTGTTTTATGTACGTTGTTATAACCAACTTGAAGTTTTATTTATCTGTCGTGTATGTCGCCTATGATTTCCTTCCTTCCTCTCTTTCTCTCTTCCTTTTCTTTCTTCCTTTCCTGTCTTCTCTTCCTTCTTCCTTTTTCATTTCCTTCTTCCTTTTCTTTCCTTTTCTCTTTCTTGTTTTTTCTTTGTCTGTCTCTCTGTCTGTCTCGCTGCAGATGTTAAGTCCAATGTTAGAAACATGGTGATGACGCCAGTGTACTTGGACCAAAGAGTAAAAAAAAAAGACTGTCCATATCCCACGTTCTCTTTCTACCTTAATTGTAACTCTAATATTATAGTACACTATAAATTGTTTACTATCTCCTTCCTTTGAATGTGGCACACATAAACCTCTGTACGGGTGATGGCAACGGGTGGAAGGAGAAAAAGCTAAATTTCATTAGATTATCTAAAATATGCTAATCTACGAAGGTGTCAACAAAGGTTACTCGATACAAATAAAAGTATGACCTAACGTTACCGAATATGAAACTTGAATCTTACTAAACTTCATTAAAGGGTGAACAACACGGAACACGATGACCGAAGAAGGCCCACTGGAATTGCTAAGAGGCTATATCTATGGTACGACATACTTAAGCAATTAGAACATGCCTGGCATAGCCAAAAATAAACTCAGTATGGAGGTGTCCTCAGCGCAAACATAGTATACTAATTGAGTCTGTCTGCTTAAGCATTCTACTCGATAAGACAGATTTATTCAAGAAAAAAAAACGTCAGGCCTGCACGCTAGGCGCAGCAGAGTCACAGCGAAAGCTAGAGGAGCGGTCTTTCAGAGCCTTTCCAAAACACTCATTGGGTAACTACTGCAAGCGTACTTGCATGGCACCCACTAGGGCATAAATATTAAACTTTTGGGTAGCAGTCCGGTATTCGCTATGCTATTTTCTGTGATTCTTCTGAGAAGCGTCGTATCCGCTAAACACTTGCAACTAATTTTGTACCGATGTCCATGCAGTGGCTGACGACGATGAGGAAATATGGCTGAAGTAGGTATGAGCCACAGCGAATAGGGGTACAAGAACAAGCTTTTGTGATGGTTTGGATCATTAGACGGCCCACTCGTTATGCTATTCGCATTGTGCAACGACTGGTTGTTCTTTCGATGTTGTAAAACGCTTACAAGTCGTATTAACGCGATTGCTTTCCAGACATCAAGCCTGCCTAAGGCAAGTCACAACAAGTCTTAAGCAACGGTGTCGCTAAGCGGTAAAATACTGGGCTGGCAAATAGCGCATCTGAGTTCGAGCCCCACTGTGCCACTGGTGCTAGGTCATGGCAAGTTTGACTGCAAGTTACAATATTGGGCTGACACCAAGCGGACTCGGGTTCAAGCCCTACTGTGTCATTGGTGCAAGTTTTTTTTTTCTAATTTCGCGGGATGTGGTTGCGGACACCGGCCGCGGCTGCGGCGGCGTACAACTGCGCGTGACCCGAAAAGTGATCTCATAACAGCTTTCGCTGTAAAACGAGTGAAAGGAAAGGGAGAGGTGCTAGCAAGTTTGGCATAACTGGCATAACCAGCTTGGCGTATGCCTGCACAGGAGGAAGATATGGGGGAGATTAAAAGAAGAGTAAGGAAAGAGAGACAAAACCGCAGGATATCCACGGAGTCAATGATGATGAGTGGGGCGAAGCGTCCGTCAGCCCGTCCCTGCTTCCGCCCGTCCGCGCGACCATCCATGCGTCCATCCATGCGCCCGTCTGTTTGTCCTTGCGTCCGTCCTCGAGTCCGTCTATCTGTCGGTCTGTCTGTTCGTGCGTCCATCTGTCCGTACGTCCGCGCGTCTATCCATCCGTCCGTCCGTCTGCAAGTCTGTTTGTCCGTCCGTCTGTGCATCTATCTAGTGAACACTCCAAGTAACGCCATCTCCCATCTCGCATCCCCTTTGGCACATACCAACTCTAGAGCGGGTATGTGCCACCGGTGGCTACGTACTACTACATACATACAAGGGATGGACAGACCCACACCTTAAGGAGTTTCGCCCCTAAAGGGACAGCACACACACAACGTTCTAGTGGAGAGCGATAGTCTTTTGCAGTATACGGCATCATTAAGCCGCTCGTGCAAGTCTGTTGTTCACAAGAATTTTAGCAATGCAACGGTCGTTCGAATTACCGATGAATTTTCAGGGAGGCATCAGAGAATAGTATACAATGTTCGTACCGACAACGGAGATAGTTTGGTCTAGCCAGGCTACTTGAAATATCACGCAAACTACGCAACGGCGAAAGGAGGTTTTTTCCAGCTTAGGCTTCCAGGATCAGGTGTGCCCCGTGAAGCAGGCACGGGTTGTAGCTCAGTCAGATGGAGCCCAGGAATTAAAATCCGTCAAATTTTAAATTCGAAGCATTTCATCACGTACTGAAAAACTTTTCGTATCTATCTATCTATCTATCTATCTATCTATCTATCTATCTATCTATCTATCTATCTATCTATCTATCTATCTATCTATCTATCTATCTATCTATCTATCTATCTATCTATCTATCTATCTATCTATCTATCTATCTATCTATCTATCTATCTATCTATCTATCTATCTATCTATCTATCTATCTATCTATCTATCTATCTATCTATCTATCTATCTATCTATCTATCTATCTATCTATCTATCTATCTATCTATCTATCTATCTATCTATCTATCTATCTATCTATCTATCTATCTATCTATCTATCTATCTATCTATCTATCTATCTATCTATCTATCAGATATATATGAGATAGATAAATAGATAGCTAGATAGATAGATAGATAGATAGATAGATAGATAGATAGATAGATAGATATACTTTATGCACAAGTTCCAATTACAGAGGCTTATAGTAAAGGCACTCGATGAATTCTCCGCGTCTACTCGTTGAGTCTGACAGGCGCTTCGTTTACTCTCGGAGAAGCTTTGAACAAGATACACTGTCGTTTCTCCTTTTTTCGTTAACCAAACACACCCTCTAACGTGCAACATAAATATCACTTCCAGAACACGGCTCTCAAATGATTTACGGGAGGTGGTTCACCCAACAAACCAAACATGATTGCGAAAAGGCCGTTAGAAGAGAAAAGAAAAAAGAGAGAAAGGTAAGTCACAATCAAATACGCCCAGATCCACCATGCCACTAACAAAGCGACGAAAAGTCTTCTCTGTGTGTTCTCCCACTATGGTGTAAATGATGAGGTTTCCCAGCCTCAGCGGTCGCCAGCGCTCATCGATCGCTCAACCTTGACGACTCGCGTAATGTCGCGGCGTCACACTCTGGCGGCCCATTCGATGCAGATCAGCTTCCTTCTCCTTCCTGATCCTCTCTCCGTCACGTGGCTCGTAGACTCCCATTTTTTTTATTTCGTTTACCGATGCTTTGTTCCGTATACCTTTCTTCGCATGCTCCATCCTCCATGCACTCGCTCTTTCGAGTCGTATACGTCAGCGTTTTCTCGTCGCATCATCGACTGTAGTATACTGACGCCGGTAGGGCTCCATGCAATTCATGAAATGGTAGAAACGCGAAGGAAGATTTCTTGAGAACAGAGATGCGCAGAATGAGCGGACGAGAAAGCCAGAAAAAGCGAGAGGAAGACGAAAGGGAGGGAGAGGGAGCGTAAAAGTGGTTGATTGCGAGCAATATAAAACAATAGTAGAAGGACTAAAGGAAGGAAGGAAGATCCACGCCCTTTCAAACACCGGCATAGGGTGCTGCGATCTCCTTTGTCAGTTTCGGCATCGGTAATGTGTTTCGCGAAACAAACCGTCAACGGGGTGTTTCAGGAACGCGTAAAAAAAAAACGAAGCCATTCGCTCACGGCAAACTACGTACTTTGTGCAAGAGCACAAACGATACCAAGATGATTGTTCGTAAGGTTTCTCTCTCTCAGGTGCTGTAATATAGACGTGAGTGGTACATTTTGCTGCTTATTTTCTTTTTTTTCGATGTCAATAATCGCTTATCATAGCCGAGTACTGAACCAGTGTGGAAAACGCCGAAGGGCATAAAAATTCTATCGAGATCGTTAGGTTAGGGATAGAGGATACCTGTTCCGTGGTACCATCTATGAGGCAACACGCAACTTTCTCAACAAATTGACGGAAGTTACGTTGAATAGCAGTGGGCTATTATGAAGAAAATATTCAGTTGATTGTCTTAATCTTTCTGCTACAGGCTGCACGTGCCCGACGAGCCGATGTTGTAACAAACAACAACAGCCTTCAGTGAATTCTCATGTTTAACTAGGTGTCTACCAAAGCCCTTCTTTATGGCACGCAGGGGACTGCGAAGGAATATTACAAATCCTGGTTACCTACACTACCGAAAGCATGGCCCCTTCATATCAAAATATTTCAATAACTGACATGGACAGTCTATGCTTCAACTGCAAAATTTACTCCCTGGGCAATGGACAGAGGACCAAATAAGAATTAACATTGCTTACCCAATAAGGAGGAAGAAAAATGTGGTAAAGGAAAATGTGGCTCAGAAATTTTCGTCGTCATATTTTCACCATAGGAAGACTTCATACGCCAAAATTATTACAGAACTTCACGAAGTAAACCATAATAAAGAATGCTGATAATCATAATTAAGCGTGAAAAGACACAACAAACACGCAGAACCGCACACCACAGGCGCAAACAAGCGCCTCTGGTGTGTGGTCCTGTGTGTCCATTGTCTCTTTTCATGTTACATTATGATTATAAGCAAACATCAACTAGACCAAGAACAAGTTTTTTTCTTTAATGCAGGATGTGAACAGCTCGACCTGATGCAGCATTAATGAAAACTCAACCTAGTCACTGCACGATAGTGATCCACACCCACTAATTTCCTCCCATAAAATATCTAACAAATATTCTAAGCTTTTTTATAGATAAATACTGTGCAGAAAGCCAATGCTGTACTTTGAAATGATCACTTCGACAACAATGTCGGGTGAATACTATACCAGAGAATCAGTATCTAAATGTCTTTGACAGTCGAAAAGCAAAAGAACAAGCACTGCGACCTATTTTGACACAAATTTTCGTGAGTTGTTCAAGTATGCATGTCTTAATTGTAGTAAAGCTATTTTACTTTATTGTGAGCCGGCACAGCTTTCTAGATTCGATAACGTGCAGGCATGGAAGCCACCTTGGTCAAATAAAGTGCAAGACAACTTGGACACGTGCATCGAAGAGCCGTAATGTGTACAATACAGTGTCGACGTTTGTCTGTTGTCGTTAGGATAGCTTGTCCTCCTTTCACTCTTAAAAATAAAGGAAAGAGTAATAAGTGCTTTCCGTATCTTCTAAACCACTATGTTTCTATGAATGTCCTTCGTTTTCACAACTTTGCTGACACTGTTAATTCCGCATGATCTAACACCAGCATGATCTAACGAGCATTATTTTTCTGTAAGAACGTAGAGCCATGTCAAAAAGACAACTCTATAAGTAGCGTTGAGTGGCCCAAAGCAGTCCTGGTTGGTGGGCAATCGGTAAAAGGGGATCTCACCAACGTGGCATAGGCGCTGTTGTGTGATGTGTTGGAGGTATGACATTCTCTCTCTTTACCTGAAACATTGGGGCTATTTTCTTCAGAACGGTCATTCGCTACGCAACGACGGTATATTAATTGGATTTAGGAATAAAAAGCCGTTGACTTGCCTTCTGTGACCTCCTCCAATGTGATAGCGTCTTAAAGAAAGAAGAAACAAAGACAAAAAAGAGCAATAAAGTGAAAACGAGAGGGTTAAAAGACCACTTCTTTTTTTTGCACAACACCAGCTTTGTGTTGCTTTTAAATCGACAATGTTGTTTCCACGTTTGTACATTAGGCACCGTTCGACATGCTCGCGTGTACACTCAATTCACGACTTTCATAATATCCAATCTCTTTCATTATAGTACTGAAAACGAAGCACGTCCTTAGCAGAGGAAAAAAAAATCTCTATATGTCATAATACATATGTATCGTCGCTGTCTGAGATCTCCAAGCTTCATGCTTCGAAAACCCTAAAAACAATACAGAGCCGCTTCAAGAATGTTCTTTTTTTTTGCTAACGACATAAGTCCTTTGACGGCTGTGATTTGTTCCTCAGTAAATTTTATTTTTCACTCTCAAATGCTACGCTACAACAACCTCTTTAGTAGGCTCTTTTTTTTTTCTCAGCCCCATAAAAATGCTTTCTTTTTTCTTGCGACACATTTTCAGTGACGCCAATTTTCCAACCATTGCTCACTCAAACTGTCTCGAAATATCCTCTGCAGTCACAAACGTACATGAACAGCAAGATTAAGTATAGACAAAAACACCGCGCTTTCTGTAGTTTTTCCCTTGGATGCACCACGAAAGTTTGCGGAAATTCGGAGTTGGTCGTGGCCCAACCAGGCCGCTTTTCACTGGGTCAACCGGGATCCGTCATTGCCACTATGCTACACCAAACCGTGAACGCGCGGTCCAGTCAAAGTGACGCTGAGAGCCGAGCAATCTTTTACAATGGGCCCGCGCCATCGTGGCGCCCTGTGAGATCCGGCCGGTCCTCTTTGTGTGCAGCGTCCTCTTACACTATACACAAAACAATTATGGCACAAAGAGGACCGGCCGGCCCTCTTTGTGTGCAGCGTCCTCTTACACTATACACAAACAATCATATGCGAGCGGGAAAGAAACAGCAAGAGGAGAGCGTTCGGGTGGTTCGGTTACTGTCTTTGTTTTTGTTTTCTTTCCAGTATCGGGGCGTTAATGGGCTTTTAGAGGCTGCGCTGGCTTTTTGTGGTCGCAGATCGAGGGAACTGGTGATGGAGATGGCGAGGACAGCCCTGAGCAATGACGAAGAAACTGTTGTCACCACTGACAAAAAAAAAGCTGATACAGGCCGTTCTGATAGAGGATAAATAGTCGAGGCCAAGTGCTCATAATTCTCAGAAACCCCATAATCAAAGTAACAAAAACCTTGTATTTACCAAAAAAAAAAAAAACGCTTGCTGCAGTGCCGAGCATGACATCACCTTCCAAGGTCAGCCCTTCAAGGTAAGTCACTTAATAAGAAATATAAATGCATGTTTTATGGGAAAAGTAAAAAAAAACATGCATAAAGGCGTTGTAAAACTGATTAGAATGTGTCAAACCTAACGCGCATTTTCCAACACAGAATGTTTTGATATGACTGATCTGAATTACGATAAAAGTCAAAATTTTCACACACGACAACGCCATCTACGTTAGAACGAACACGCAACCGTTTATTAACTTTGCCATGAAGTAACGAACTAGTTAACGGGAAAGCAGGATCATCGTATCTGTGTGTTCTAAGCCTCGGGGCCGGAATCCACAGTGCTTTTTTTGCTAGGCGGTCTGCTTAAGTTTACTTCGGCTAAGCAAATAGCGGCGATTGACTTGCTCGTCGCTTGAAGAAGTAAAAATACTGGAGAAACTCTAGTAGAGCTGAGAAAAACTTATATACACAGACTGCACGGAATATACACAGTTACGGATAAAAAAGTTACGAAAACAAAAAAAAACTATATCGAAATGAATGGTTTTCTGTAGGGGAAACCTGCGGGATTCGGCATGTAAAAGCAAACGATTACAACTCGCAGTTCACGCGAATACAGTTGACCATATTCATACACTGTTGTATGATGTGTTCTATTTTGAATTACCTAGTGTGCTAGTAGTTACCACTGTATTGTGACATCTGAGTGATGAATAATCTAGAGTAATGTCTTTCTTGCGTTTATTAAACTATACGGAATCGCAAAGCGCGCTCCAATATCTAGTTTTCAATTTTTTTATTTCACTTTGTATTTTATTAGTGCTGCCGGTATTGCGGGCATGCTCGTGCCAAATGTTCGTGAGCCCATTTTCGTCGAAACGCGCCAGCTAAACGCAATCGTCCCATGCATATTCAACGTTTCTACGAGAATCAACGCTGTTGCTCAACAAAAATAAAGTATACCGGTAGAAGTAGGTCTCTCACATAGAGAGAGAGAGGACGAAATGAGGGAAAAGCAGGGAGGCTAACCAGAAAATGGAGCAACCGGTTTGCTACCCTGCACTAGGGGAAGGGGGAATGGGGAAGAACGAGTGGAAAGAAAGCGAAGAGGGAAATAGACGCGCGCAAAAAAAAAGGGGGGGGGGGAGCTGGGGTGCTACAGTCTATACAATAGGCCGCTGCCACGCAAAAGGTTCAGTAAGGCCTTCACTGATTTTCTGTGAGCACACAAATCATGTCGGTCTCTCACATAAGTAGAGAATTGGTTAAGGAGCGGTAGAATCACTCGTCGCTCGCTTCGAGACATCTAAAGCAGAGACTGCAGGCCGTGGTCGCAATATTTGAGGAGGCCAAGAAGCCGATATATATGGCGAGCCGGAGTGCACCGAAGCGGTCTTGCACGTAGAAAAGCGCGGGAAGTGGTAGTGCATTGCTAAGGGGGAAATGATAACGGAGCATCGTTATCTCTCGTCGCAGAGTCGTACATCGATCCCTGTTTCCGCACGGCTGATCATTTGGCTAGCGAAGCGATTGGTCCTCACGCCGGTTGCATTGGTCATTTCTTCCGTCGTAATTTCGGATCCTCGATCAAGTCGCGGCTGCCTCTGGGAGGCGCTCTATATGCGCCGAGAAGCTTCACGACACGAACTGCGCTACGGGCGGCTGCCAGTTCATTCTTCGTTGGGACGCGATGCCTTAAGATTGAAGAGGTCGACTCGCGATCGCTATTGTTTGACGAAGAAAGCGAACGCGGGGAAGGAATGTCACATGGACCTTGCCACTATCAACGTGGACTCGTCTTTTGAGATGCCATTGTGTTGAGACGAAGCTAAGCAAATTTGTTAGTCAACTGGAGAAACCGGCATTCCAATTCACCTCAGGTGGAGAAAATGAATCACGATGAGAAGAAAAAGGAAGAAGAAAACGAACGGAAGAACAAGGAGGTCTGTCACTTCTCAGACCAGCGAGCTACCATGTGCCGGGGAAAGATGATAAAAGTAATTAAAGATTATAAAACGCATGTTACATGTGTCAAAGAAGGAGGAATCTTTAAAGGAAGAGAAGGAATGAATCGGGACAGGTCACGTATGATGCGGAGCAAATAAGCGGTGGGATGGAGTCTCAAAATGAATGCCAATATAGAAAATATGCAATCGAGGACGAGATAGTGCAAGCTGATGCAACTAAAGTGGAGTGCTTGCAGACGTAGAATGACGCCAAGTTGTGCACTGCAGTGTTAATTGATTATCGATGAGAGGGGTCATTGCCTTTTGTGAGACGTAAAATAAGCTTGCTGATGGTGACGATAGAGATGCTTGTAAATCACTATGCATCTCGTTATTTTGTGAAACCAGACGTCACATTGCCTGTAAGTGCCCTGTTTTATATTCTGTGTACAGCGGCGTCGAAGTCTCTCTAGAGCGCTTAAGCAGCCCGTTTTTTCTTTGGAAGATGGCACCTTGAGGCAGTGCTCTGACGCAGTGTGTCAGTAGCATGAGCGCCTTTATAATCACGCTGACCAAGTCATAGCCCGTCACTGCTACAAGGTGTCGCCCCGCAGAGCAAAAGTCGGCTGTTCACGCACTCTATACGCAGATGTGAACGCGGCTGAATGCGTGACTTGCTACAAGCAGAGTACGCTTGGTCGAAGGTTCTTCACTGCTTTCACGAGTTTTAGTACATGTGAAAGCCTTGTTATCCTCACTTGCTTCATCATGTTCTGTGCCATCAAGTTTCTTTCTATACAATAGGCCGTACTTAAAACCATCACAGTGTGATAGCCTCAAACACAGACAAAATAAAACTGGCGAAGATTTCGAGATTAATCAATAGGCGTAAGGTGGGTGACATTGAGAGAATTGAACATGCTCTGAAGAACTAATGAAGACTAAAAGCCGTGAAGGGAAAGCTGGGCATATGCAAAAATCAGATATATGCAATAAGGGACAAGGAAGGTAAGGTCACAATCAATATATCGTGGATATTTAAGGCGGCGGAAGAGTTCTACACAGATCTGCGTATCAGCTGAGCCTACCAGGAAGATACTGTATCAAGTAGTAGCAGCCCAGAGGATTCGGCCATCCCACCAGAAAGGACAGGGTAGGTAAACAAGGTGTTAGAAGAAATGCAAAAATCAAAAACGCTGGTGAATATCTGGTATCACCAGACCTGCTGAAAGGTGGTAGACATACAAGAGTGCCCCTTCCCGAAGGGAATCGTGAGGAAATGCGAATGCATTTCTTGCGCTGAGAGAGCATACCATTGCCGTCAGCCATTCGTCTTCACCGACTTCTTAGTTGCGTAGAAGTTAACACCAATAAAAAAAGAAAGCCTGCTAAAAGCGATCACCTCATGAAAAACATACATTTCTCACTAAGTCACCACCCTTTTTTCTTTCATTCGACCTCAGATTCGGAGAAGGTGTGTCTTTGATAAACTTCATATTTTACTTATTCCTTGTATTTTCGTGGACTGTATATGTTTTATATTAGGTGGTTGCCAGGGTTATATGCTCTGCTGAATAACAGCAATTTTTTTTATATTCTACTTGAGTTTGAGCCAATACCCTGCGGAAACGAGCCAAAACAGTCATTTCGTGATCTCATTACGAAGTATACCGTATGTTTCATCAACGAGAGGTGAGCTTTTATCAAGAATATCCGGTCAGGTGAAATTTTCATAATGTTGCTGTAGCGTCTATCTTTGAACAGGTAAAAGAAAGAACGCGTTGAAATAAGGCTCGTGAGGTTACATGAGTGACAGTAAAATTTTTAAATATATTCCCTACATATATTACGTATTCTGCTTCCATAGTGCTTGTACGTGGAGTCAGTTCATGAGTTGCTCTGTTTCACCGACCTTGGCGGTATTAGCACAACGCACTAACCAGCTGAGCTAGCAGGGCACACGCTGTGTTGAGCCGTTACGTAAGTTCAGCGAAATTGGCCGCCATATTACGAAATACATGGGCTTTGGGAATGCACCAGCCTTTCATTCTCATTGATAATTTGAACACGACTCGTTGCAGGCATAAAAATCGAGACGCAGCCAGTGCCTCCTAACACTGCATTATTTGCTTTTAAAGGCTTGTTTCGACTATAAACACGTGGGCATGGCAATTTAGGGACAAGTAATGAGCACACATGTCGCCTAATACCTCAAACATGGGAGTTTGAGGCTGTCAGTACCGGTATGGTGCTCTTTAAGAACACCTAAATTTGTCACGAAAGTACAGAAACGTGTTTGTTTTTCACTCCTCATGTAATGCACCCGTCTCGATTTTTACTGTTACCGCCCTAATGACGAATGAACAGGTGCTGACGGAACACAACTCTGCCCTCATCAAGCGCTGCTCTCTTTAGGGAGTTTGTTAGACGGTGAACAACAGCATACCTGTATACACAGAAGCGAAAAAACAAAGGCGCCTCAGCGGGAGCAGTCAGCGAAGTGCAAGCATCCACTGCGTGTGCCATGACAATCTGAGCAACCATTTCAGTTGTTGCGATAAGTTGCTACTCCGGTATGCCAGCAAAACGATGAATAAAAAGAAGGAAAAAAAACAGGTAAGTGTTGAGCCAGAGATGAAAAACAAGTAAACTACAAAACAATCCTGCCAGTCCGCTTGTCTTTCTCATTGGACAATGCAAAAAAAAACAAGGTGGTTTAAGAAGAGAATTCGCTTATTTTCATTCCGTCATCTACTTTCGTGCTTGCTCGTTGTTGTCCTCTGCACTCTCATTTTACTAAACAGTCAAGCTAGAAACATAAACTTGCTGTCCGGGGTCCTGACAGGTCATGCTAACTGGTACAGTGGCCTTAAATACATGAAAGAAGATGCGAAGCTTCAGTGAAAACGCGGCTTTTTGCTTTTGACATTTCTTTTACGTTGTTGTGTGCACGTTATTCTATTCTCGTTTTACTATGAATTTCTTCAGTATAACTACAGTTTCTAGTGAGCCTAGCATTGAAACAATCACATTATCAAACAGATGGCACCACGATTGAATAAAATAAAGTGTATTTAATATTTTCGTATTTTAGCTTGCTTTCTGTCTTTTTTTTACTTTACAAGTAAAAGCCCTCCACTCGAGCAAAAGTTCCGCTTCCCGGTAAATTCGCTTTTATATTTGATTTGTATATTTATTTGTTTGTTTGCTCATTTATAAATACTGAGATCTTTTAGTTAAAACATTGCAGGCTGGGAAAAGTATTCAAGGATAGGATGCATGCAAACAAACAATAACAATACAAATGTAAATATAGAAGACTGATTGATATGTCGGGTTTAACGTCCCAAAACCACCATATGATTATGAGAGACTCCATAGTGGAGGGTACGGGCAATTTTAGTCACCTGGGGTTCTTTAACACGCACCCATATTTGAGCACACGGGCCTACAGCATTTCTGCCTTCATCGAGAATGCAGCCCCGGACGCCAGGATTCAATCCCGGGACCAAATATACAAGGTCAAGGCCTAAAAATACACTGATTTCAATAAATATACACAGTAACACAATACACAATAACATAACGCATAACATAATAGCACATTACATGTTACAGACTAACACAATATTTAACGTAAAGCAAATAAAACACAATAAGAAGTTGTGGTTTAGGTGAGCTATATATATGTGCGCTATATAAATCAATTAAACTACAAAAAATTGTCCAATATAGTCAACGAGTTCACCCTACTTGTACTTTCTGCCTGTTCCATTTATAAATGGATAACTTCTAACTGCGTGAAACGCTTTTGCTTCTGCTGCTCTTACGTGCCCGAACGTGTCGAGAAACAGCAGTAAGCGATAGTTTCCGCCACATTAATAAATTCATAAAAACCTTTTGTTGTTTCAAGTGTGCATTGATTTCCGATCGAACGTATAACTACTTGGGACAATGTGTCCGCTTCCGGTTTTCTTCTCTCGCTTTCACCACCACCACTTTGATATAATAGCAGTGATCAGTTGTAGTTGCGATCGCACATTCGTTTTCACTTATCGTTTTTTTTGTGTCATGCCAACTGAAGGGCCTTGCATTACTCCATTAGTCATGCTCCTTAATAGGGGCGTCCCGCACGCGTCATGCGACGCTTTCTTGCACACGCCGTTACGTGATAAGCCCGAGGCCATTGGTGTTTACGTGTGCTTAGTGTTGCGCAAGTCTAACTGGTCGAGCCCTGTCATACCTTACGTCGACTTCGATTCACTAGAACCAAATAAACGATGTTTTTCACGAGGCGCGAGAACCCGCTTTCAGGGGTCGGCGTCTCGCACGTTACCTATGGACCACGATCATGACCGTAAACGAAATGCTTACAATGTGTCCATGTCCGATAGCCTTGTTATGGCGCGAGCAGAGGACCCAGCGAGAGAAACATTCGGAGAACTCGCGTGGTCTGCTCTGTTGAGATGAAAACCGACAGAAAGTATAGCACGAAAAAAAGAAAGAAAAAGCTCCTGCCCACACCGATGATGTTAAATGGATATTGCGACGGTTCTGTCGAACACTTCGAGAAGCTTGGTCGCTCAAAGCGCAGATTCTCTCATTCTTTATCCCCCTTACCCCCTTCCCCAGTACAGGGTAGCCAGCCGGTCTGAGAACCTCCTCCTCCCCTCTAATGAGAACCTCCTCCTCCCCTCTAATGAGAACCTTGCCCTGACAGATGACAGGAAAGTTGCCGGGCATGCATGAACGTCAGTGAGAGTAACGAGGCGCAGGGTGTTCGCGTCAATCAATCGTTTTGAAGTTCGTTTAGCTTAGCTTCTTTTTTGTTTATGCCATGACATAACGAGCAACTGACCTTACTGATGCGACTTTGCTGCATTCATTTTGAGCTCTGACGTAGTACGTTAAGAACTAAGTTACGAACGATTAAAAGAGAGAAAGAGAGAATATAACACCATATTAATTCTAGTACAAGTCACAAATGTACCTGAGTATTGCGCTTATGAACAAAAACAATGATACTGCAGTTCTATTTCTCTATGATTATTTTCTTTAAAAAATAGTTATTTTCGTAATTGTTTTGTTATAAATGCGAGCAAGCGCATCAGCAGGCGATCTCTGAAAAAGAGGTATTCAGTTCGAGAGCATGTTTTCGTTTAAGTTAAGTCGTATTCAGAAATAGTATTTAGCTCAGATAAAATACGCCGTTTTTGACGCTGGCATTAGTGTCGCGGACGTCGCATTAGGGCCTAGATGTCCCTGGTTGCTTGGACATTTCAGGTGTCCCTTCCTTTTCGTACTTTCACGAATTTCACGAAGTAATTTCACGAAGTCCCGGAGAGGACTTTGTGAATGCTCTTGTGAATCAATTTAGTGCTCTTCATTGGCGACCGTAGATCCAACACCAAAAAGGGCCTACGGTCGCGAAGGTACAGCTGCACGCGATCTTTTATGAATGCATTGCCTGACCTCCCTGTAGAAGATTAGGTATTTTTGCGAAGCCCTCACTTGAGTGTTTTTACGCCTCACTTTGTTTAGCGAGAAACGGAGCGTTAGACGCGAATAATGACAAATTGGAAAAGAGCCAGCGGAAGGCGAACCACGTACCGCTAAAGCTGCTCAAACGGCCAAGGAGACATACACGTGGCGTCGCCTGCCAATATACCTCTCGTCGTTGCTCCTCCTATGCGCCGTGTAGATTAAAACGTAAGAAGAAGCCAGCTTTGCTGACTTCGTGGTCGTGGATTTGACCCCCTAACCATGGTGACCCGGTTTGGATGGGCACGGCGTATGCCGCACAAGACGATCACTCTGTGCGGTGACGTCATGCGTATGCATGTGTGCTTCCTTTCTCTTTTTTTCTTTTTTACTCTTCTTTCACTCTCCCTTCCCCTTCCCCCTGTGGAGGGTAGCCTACCTGTTATGTCAAACTGGTTAACATCCTCGCCTTTCCTTCCTATCATTAGACTTCCTTCCTTAGATGGGCATGAAATGCAATAACACACGTGTACTCCGGTCAAAGTGCGCGTTAAAGAAAATCAAGTGGCTGAAGTTTATGCGCACAATGTCAACATAAAGTTTCGCGTATTCATATCATCGTTTTGGTACGTAATTTCCTAGAATTTAGTTTAAAGAATTTTTGTCTCACCACAGGAATGTTTAGTTTCAGCGTGACAAAGGCTCGCAGGGTTTCTGATACTTAAGGTCAAGAGAAGTAAAGGAGATGTTATTTGTAGTGATTGTAATGTAAATATGAAAAAAAAAGTTGACGAAGAGATTCCGCACCAACAAAGCTCCGTTTGTGTATCGAATGCACTGAGATTGCAGCCCTTTGGCCGTAATTTTCGCTGAGTAGTGACAATGTCGCCTGTTGCAGGACCTCTGTTGAATGACGTCTCTTGTTCGTAATTCCCAGAATAGTGAGGCACACCTGTGGATGTTGTAGGTACCACGGAGGTGACGGTGGTCTTGTTGCTGGAGTGGAGCCCGATGGAAGGCGTCTTCTATGAGCAGAAATAATCTTTGAAAACATCACTTGTGGTCTCTGAAGTGGTACACATAGCAACATGGTGACTGAAAACTCGGCAGAGATGTCTTATGTGGGCTCTTAAATTGTTAGTGATTATGTATGTTTAAATCCAATGCTCTCAGGCGATCATAATTGTCCACCGATGGATTGGTCTCGGCTGACAACTCCACAGGTGCTGTTGTCATCCCAACGTACCAAGTTGCTATAAAGTTCAAAACTGTCCCTTAGGACGACATCCACAGCAGAGGAGCTTGCCGCCTTACGAGCTGCTATAGTTTATATAGTGAAAGCGTGGCATCAAAATTAGGCTATGTTCTGCGACTATGTTCATCGTAGCGTGGCATCAAATTAGGCTATGTTCTGTGGCATCCTTTCAGAGCTTGCAATCAGCTTTACGACAAAGGGTGCATCAACAACTAGTAAATGAAATAACAGAAGTGATTCACGAAGTTTTATCACTAGGACATGACGTGGTGTTCCAGTGGTTATTGGGACATTGTGGCATTCGCGGTAACGACCTTGCTGATGATGCTGCCTGATCCGCCCACGTGGACGCCCGGACAATCTCAATGCCCTTGTCGAGAACCGCTGCAAAGGGCCTTCACTCGTCTGCTAACACAATGTCGGAATCTTGACAGAGTGACCCCAGTGTCGGGAACCACCGTCTACATAAATTGAACCCGTCGAGAAAGCTTCAAGTTCCATCACACCTCTCCCGCAAAGTCGCAATTTTACTGTGCCGCCTGTGGTTAGGAGTAGCTTTAACGAAGGCGTACTCCTTTCGCATAGGAATGGCGGATAGCTCCCGATGTGAATCGTGCGAGACTGACGAGACAATAGAACATCTACTGTGTTCAAGTGATCGTTTTGCGAGTGAACACAACTTACTACGTAAAACATTACAGAAACTAGATAGTAGACTTTTTTTCCGAAGAGAATATCCTCAGTTCATGGCTCTACGCGTCGCAGGCCAGCAAAGCGACGCGGGCATTGCTAGGTTTTCTAAAGACGACCGGACTACAAGACCGCTTATAAGCGTGCAATAGGCAAGGTCACATTTACCCACACGTTGCCCTTTACTTCTCCTCTCTTTCTTTTTTTTTAATTCCCCCACCCCTTACCCCAATGCAGGATGGCAAACTAGACGTGCGTCTGGTTGACCTCCCTGCCTTTCATTTCTTCCCTTCCTCCTCCTCCTGAGATTGCAGTAATCGTTAGATACGACGTAGACCTAATCTCTGCTTCATTTTCAGTGATGGGGCATGGAAGCTCTTGTTTTGTTTTTGCGAAATTTCAGGTCACGTGATCGCCGTTATGGACCATGTTTATGAAAAAAAACATTACAACTCTAGGAATAGTTACAACCCTTGGCATAGTTACACGCATCTACTAAACAGAAAAATAGCAAAAAAGGTTCATTAGAACACGTAAGAAAAGAAGTCTTTACATGTGCAAAAATTGCTCGGATATTCAAACATTCATGCAAATGATAGGGCAAGTAAATAAACAAGTCATTGTGGTGTTGTTTTACTTTAAAAATTTTGCCCTGTCACTATTAATAGACGTCTCGATGACCAATATGCCTGCATTCGTTGGCGAATCGATTACACTGATGTACTTAGTAGACGACATAAATCTTCCCATACAAGAGGTCTTCGCTTCGCTTTAAAGTAATGGTCCAAAATAATGAACATAAACTAGCATACCATATGTTTCCGATATAGTTACCAACTCGTTCTCCCTTCTAAACCGCCAAGTTCCCAAGGAAGGGTTGTACGCGTACAAGGATGCCCAAAATAACAACAGCAAAACAACAACAACAACAACAAAAAAAAACAAATCACGAGCCATGAGTTTTCGATGTAGTGACCGATGTTTTTTTCTTCTTAACACAAACTTAACCATACGATACATCCAATTCGTTCCATCCGAATCCTTTTTCTTCGTTCCACACAAGTGATTTGGTGCGATGGCCTAGACTCGAATACATTAACCAAACCCGTATACTTACAGCAAGCGGGCACATCTACGAGGAGGAAGGTGCTACCGTGAAAAATGGTTGAGCATTCCGAGCCCCCCATTACTCCGAGAGAAGTAATCTGCTCGGACGCGAAGGCGCCTCAGGTCTGCCTCGCTACTCGAACATCGAGCTGCGCAATACGTCTTGCGCGAGATTGGTCTCGTAGGTCGCTCGCCAGAACGAGATCTTCGTATGCGGCCGCATAGCAAAACAACAAAAAAAACACACTGGTAAAATAAACGAACTGCTACGGTTGTTATCGGGAATGTGTGTTGGGGGATCTTCACTCTTCTGCAGCAACCTTTTTTTTTTACATAATCAGAATGTGCTACCATTAGGTATATTTTGGGCAAGTCTTGCACGGTAAACTGCTACGTGCGAGAAAAATTGTATTACAGTGTTCCACAATAGGCAGCTTTATCGTATTTGCAGAAGTACTTACAAATTCACTTAGAACACTGAAGCACATGCATGCGTAAAGGCAATTGCAGTATGCGATAGGAAAGCGATTAACGGGGTTCGTTGGTGAATGTGCATGATCGTACGGTACTTTGTACAACACTAAGAGTAGCTAATTGTGGACTGGCTGGTCATATATGCCTTATTATTGCGTACTGTTAGGGAACAGGCTTATAGACATAATAAAGACGGGTGAGAGTTGATGTAATGGTTATTTCATGGTCGTGACCTGTTAGTGCAGAATCCAAGGATAAGACATAACTTTTCATAGCGAACATGTGAACTCCGGGTGGAATGTTCTAGCTTCGTCGCTACGACATGCCATTGACATGGGGGACATTGTGTTGGACATGTCTGAAGTGGTTGAGCGACCCAATACGCAAAAACATGTGCCAGCTTCTGAACGTGCCTAGCGAAGTGCAGATGTTCTCGGCAGCTGTATATCACACAACCAGCGCCACGGAAACGAAACCTGATTGATTGATTGATTTGTGGGGTTTAACGTCCCAAAACCACTATATGATTATGAGAGACGCCGTAGTGGAGGGCTACGGAAATTTAGACCACCTGGGGTTCTTTAACGTGCACCCAAATCTGAGTACACGGGCCTACAACATTTCCGCCTCCATCGGAAATGCAGCCGCCGCAGCCGGGATTTGAACCCGCGACCTGCGGGTCAGCAGCCGAGTACCTTAGCCACTAGACCACCGCGGCGGGGCAACGAAACCTGAACGAAAGTCTGAAAGTCATTGCGGTGGACAAAAGAAAAACAAAAACAAGACAGCAGAGCGCAAGAACACTTTTAGTTGCACTTAACGAAGCCGAAGTGGAGTTTGCTAGATTTAAGTGGTTTGAATTACATGTGAAATGAAGCAGCGCCGACCAAATGAAAAGGTTTAAAACATTAAAAATGACAATCCGGATACCGTATGGCAGCATTTTCTTTTCGGTCAGCTCTATTTCATTTCGTTTTTAATTCATACTTTTTCTCGAACAGCCGACGCTTCGTGACACCACCGATCTCACTCTACGGGCTTAGGTGAACACCGTTCTTCCAGCCTACGGTGTCACTATGTCGTGATCATAGCATACGTACATTTACGGTGCCATTGTGTGCTCTTTCTTAGTTCTCTCGCACCCTACCATTTCACATCGGCACTGATGAGCAGAAATGATTAAAAAAAAAAACTTTCTGTCGACAATCTTGACATTACAAAGAAAAGAACCAAGAAGGTAAAGGAGTAGCATTTACTTCATTTTGTCGCGCTTGTGAAATACAAATATGTTTCGGGCAGCTAACAGAAAGGAACTTCTGTTATTACCCCTTCATCATGGCGCTTTCGCCTCAATGAAAGTGTTGTGTGTGTGTGTGTGTGTGTGTGTGTGTGTGTGTGCGTGTGTGTGTGTGTGTGCGTGTGCGTGTGTGTGTGTGTGTGTGTGCGTGTGCGTGTGTGTGTGTGTGTGTGCGCGTGCGTCCGTGCGTGTGGTACAAAGCGAAAAGAAAACAACGAGCTTCGGACCTATCAGGCACTCCTTGCCAGAATAAGAAAGAGTCGATGGAATTGCCCCCTAGCGTGAACGAAAAACCACCCTCAGCGCCACCTAGTCCGTCATTTCACTTCCTTCGAGAAGTGGTAGTAATAGGGCTCATTCGGCACGCTCCCACACAGATGGCTCTGTTGGTTCTGCGCGGGCAGCAAAAACGATTATATTCTGGATGAGAGGCCTCTATTGCCGCCGCCACCTTGAAGCTCCTCGTACACGAAGGAATCCGCTTAACACATACAGCTAAGCACAGCTCAGAAACTGGAGCAGCATTTAAACGACAGCACACAAATAAGTGAAACAAACAGGCTTTGTTTAATTCCCCCCAAAATTTCCAAGCGAGCGTTTGAGGAACACTTTACCTTAAAGTCTCTTACCCCATCAGCCCCTCCCCTTTTTTTTTCTTTTCACACCAGTTGCTTCCACTCCGCCGAGCGGATGAGTGCAATTTCGGACCATGTCGTTTTGTCTAGCTTTTTCTCTCATTCTTATTTGCTTATCTCTGTTTTTGTTTTCATGGTCCTTACCACTCTATTTGATGGTTTTTGTGCCAGTTAACCTTTCAGTCTCAGTTTTGGCAGATTTTTCTCTTTCTGCGTAGCTTTTTTCGTTTCTTCCAATTCTCGCCTCACAAGGCTTGTACTTTGCCTGGTAGCATCAAGGCACGGAGAGGTGCTTTCAGAGGGGTAATTACGAAGTTACTTCTTAGAGGCGTCCGTAACGGGTAAATTGAAGTGGATCTAGCAACGCGTAATAACGATTTACTCGCACCATGTAATATTCATTCAGCCGACTCTACGTTTTCTTTTGTCCTTTTTATTTGGTCCTATTCTCGGGTTTTATCCCAGCCGTGGCAGTTCCTAAGGGAACCTACATTTAGGAAATAAACTCCGCAACATACACCGATTTTGTTTGTCGCCTAAAACACCTATGTAGATGCCTTAAAAATTAATTTCCCTTAAGTTGAAACAACTTATCATATACTCAGTTCTTTTGAAGTAGAATGACAGCTGAATCAAACGACTGGACTGTTGCGTAGCTCCACTGGCATAAAACAATCACTTTCGTTTTTGTTTTGCTCATAATCATATGGTGGTTTTGGGACGTCAAACCCCACATATCAATCATCAATCAATGTTTTTGTTTTGTTTTATTTACTAGTTTTATCAGAGAGTTAGGGAACATGTTGACAAATAGCCTATTAAAAATTGTGCACACACGTGTACCGTATGCATGGTTAATGGTCACCGCCTTTGTTTGCGCTCTTTATCAACAGTTGCACTTATCACAGGTTTCTGAGATAATGGTGCTAACTCATCGCTTGCATCCCCTTGCCCCCCCCCCCCCCTCCCTCAACTTTTTTTCCCCTTTGAAATACGTGGATCTAATTCCAGACACGTTGGATAGTTCTTGGTGCTTGGCTTGTCCATGTCTTTTGCTCAGTAGAAGTAGTAAGCTGCTTGACCAAAAATAATAATAATGACAAATATTGACTGGTGAAAAGAAATTTTTGATAGAGACCAATCAAGTCGAGGACGGGGCGTGCGAAATGATGTTGCTGTTGTTACACTATACCAAAGCACACCCCTTGAGTCACATTAGCGCACGAATTCGCGCATGGGCGTGCCGCGCGTGTGTTTGTCTGCGCGCATGCAAATGAGTTCGAGCGTGCTAGCGCGCGCGTGTGTACATACGTGTGTACTTGTGTTTATTCCTTACGTATAATGAGTAACACCCCAATCTTTGCGACCAATGCCGCTTCGTGGCAATACTTGTACGAAGCATATATACTTTTTTGTTGCTCAAATGGTTCCCCGCGCGGTGTACGATGCCTATACGAAGATAAGGCGGATGGTGTTCCTCCACTGCCCGTGAAAGAAAGACAAAGTATAAGTGAAAGAGTGGCTGCTTAGTTGGATGTTTGCGTGAATTTACCTTTTGCCAGTGGTCTGAGCGCAACGCTGCGTCGTCCTACTTGAGATGTCTTCTTACCTTTGCATGTCCACATGTTTCGTGCGTACCCACCCTCTTCTTTGCTTATATACCTTGCCTTTCAACTCCAGATTCTTCTTACTTCTCCCATTTTCGCGTTTCTTTTCGGCGTGCTTAGTTTTTTTTTCTTCAAGATTCTGCGTTGGTTTTTGCGCACGCTTCCCCAACGTGTTTATTGCTATGTCAGCTATTTACAACCTCGATGCTGTGTTTACTGCGCAAGCAGGTTTGTTCCCACGAGCCTTCGTTCATAGGCTACATCCCCGTTCTTGATTTCAGCTGAAGGCTGTGGATGGTTGACAAACCGCGCCACTCTGATGGCAATGCGCTGTATATCTAGATGCAAGCGTAGCCTTGACCAATAAGCGATCGCGAAAGATTCGCACCTGAGAATTTATTCGGTGATTATCGTTCCTCTATAACAGTGATGTCTGTGCAGGGGCCTTCGAGACCGCTGCCGGTGCTACTCTTAGTGAACTAAGCAGAAGTTGGGTGCATCGCGATTTCGGAAGATAATCTAAAAGAATTGGTCGTGTGGCTTTGATATGAATCACTTTGTTGTTAAAACAACAAGTTCAGGGCACTGAAGTAGCTTGATTATAAATCGCAACGTCATTTGCTTATCCCGTTGGGTTCTTGGTTCATGTTGTTGACAAGTTTCTACGCAAAGCCTGAATTAGCGTATCTGTATCAATCAATAAAAACAACCTACAGCGTTTTGCGGATTGCCTGATTTGCTCAGTTTTTTATTTAGGCATTTGGTATCTGTCACTTGATGAGAGTGCTTAATTTGTAATATATAATTTGTATTTTGCCTCTGTTCTTACCTTTCATATCAATTTATATAACCTGATGCATGTGTGGTCACTCCAGACCGAGAAAAAAAAATATCCGTGACAATCTTCATTTTTAATGGCTCATACATAACACATTTTGTCTACTTGATCGTAAGTATGAAAGATTCTCGTGGGTGGAATGATTTGTTTGTTTCCGCTGGCAGCTCTGGACTTTGCGACGCACAAAAAAAAAAATTGATCGGGCTGCGTTGAAATCGCGCCGTTATGGTTATATTACACCACGCACCACTGAAAACCGATTTCAGTCGCGAGGAATGAGCTACACAGACTGCCGTTGTGCTGTCGTTGATTGTTTTCAGTAAAATCAAATCCTAGCTGCCATATATATATATATACGTTTTTCTCCAAAAGAGCTCAGAAACCGGATCGATCGTTCCCCGCATGGAATGTCGTCTTTCCGTGGCCACGTCACGTGTTAGGCATTCGATCATTATTTGTTTTTTTTATTTCTCTTTTTTTGTCAAACTGGTGTGGTGACCCAATGTATGACGTCAGAGGGTGTATGAAATATGCATGCTGGCTTCTCCACATCGGCGTTTTCTCGCAACTCGTTACAATATCAAATGCGCCTAGACGGACAAACAGCGCTTTCGAAACTATTCTTGATTAGAAATTTTCCTATAGCCTGATTTGATATGTGGGATATAACGTCCCGAAACCACCATATGAATACGGCAAGAGGCCTTAGTAGACGGCTCCGGAAATTGAGGCCAGCTGGCTTCTTTAACGCGCACCCAAATCTGAGCATAGGGGCCTACAGCATTTCCGCATCCACTGAAAACGCAGCTGCCGCAGCTGGCATTCGATCCCGCAATTTTTTCTATAACCCCATACTGTACATCGATCGTCATCACTGGTGACGGTGATTTTTTTTTTAGTCATAGAAAAAGCGTAAGGCATTGACCAGCTGAAAAAACATGCTTTAACGCAAGACAACTAAGTAACGAAGAGGCTCACGTTTGATATATAGTCCTTTAACACCTACATGGTGGTAGTCCTTATGACAAAGAAACGAAGCACACGAGTTGCCACCTTGATGTATTCGCCTCCACACGAAGCGGTCACGTAATGTTGCATGTGCATGGCTCAATAAGGTTTACTGTGCCCCAAACTTGCTGCAAGGATACAATTCTTTCTTCGGTGTGTAGGTGACCCACATGCAACATGTTATTTTTCTAAGGTAACTGGTTATTCATGTGGGTTTTGTTTTATTGCGATAGCAAGTGTATGGACGCTCCATGCGCACTCTTGCCGTCGCCAACGGTGTCACCCTTAGGTTTAGTATAAAGTCCAGGTGCGATAACATCGCGATGCATGCTGTATCTTCTACGTGTGACTAAAAGCATGTGAGGGTGATTCAATAACGCGTGGAGATAAAACACGCCCGTCGTATTCTATCGTACGAAAGGTCTAGAGATGTGGTTATAAGAGGGAAAAGAAGAGAAAAATGAGCCCCGTAAATGTCTGTATCAGGGTGCGACACCTCAACAGTAGCTCACAAGGGGTGGGAATGAGGAGGAATTAAATAGATAGAATTAAAGGTAGAAAGAGAGAGAGAGAAATCGAGAGAGAAAGAGAGAGAGAGAAAACGAGAGATAGATAGATAGAGAGAGAGAAAGAGAGAAAGAGAGAGAGAGAGGTTCCGGCAGAAACTGCGTGCTGCCTTGAGTGGCCGGGGAGAGTCACGCACGCCCCATCTTGACAGGGATAAGCAATCAGCTGATACTCTTCCATGTGCAGGATGGATAGACGAGGCAAAGGTCGTTTCGTTCACTCCACAGCCATGTTTTCTCGCGCCGGTGTTCTGTTGATTTCTGCCAGGTCGGATGCTAAAGGATCAAGCCGCTGATAATCTTGCTCCGTAACATTGTACGAGCAGTGCTTGAATGACTGCGATAGCCTTACGAGTGTTGTCCGTCCGTGAGTCCTTCCATTCATCTGCCTGTCTGTCTGTTCGTGCGTCCATCCGCCCGTACGTCCGCGCGTCTATCCATCCGTCCGTCCGTCTGCTAGTCTGTCTGTCCACCCGTCCATGCGTCCATCTAGTGAACACTCCAAGTACCACCATCTCCCGTCTCGCATCCCCTGTGGCACATACCGGCTTTTGAGCGGGTATGTGCCACCGATGGCTACGTACTACTTACTACATACATACATACAAGGGATGGACACACCCACACCTTAAGAAACTTCGCCCCTAAAAATTCAACATTCTTGAAATACCTCTTTACTGTTCCTGACACTGCTGAAGTAGGAAGACTGCGGCTTTCTGAACGCTACAATTAGCTCTCTGAAACACATTTTGATATATACAAATTGAATTTTCCTACAAAAATATGTCCTAACTTTACTACTATTTAGACACACATTTAACTCGTGAATAGGGGATGAAGGCTTCTTGAACTGGAACCTAATATACAAACGCAGATGCACCATTCTCGTTTTGAAAACATCCCAGAGCTATTTATGTACAAATAGTGTGTGCTGCTTTCTCTCTATCCTTATGAATTTTTATATGATCTTTAATATTAATATTCTCTTCTTTAAGTAGCCGTCCCATTCGAGCAAGCTGTCGAGGACAAGTCACCGGCTTTCATGCTGAAGCCTAACGAATAGCACGCCGTTGTGTAGCCCAAAGTCATTCTGTACAAAGGAACTCTTCTGTTCGAGTGAAAGAGAGAGAGAGAGAGAGAGAGAGAGAGAGAGAGAGAGAGTTCGTGCTTCCAACGTATCATGCAACAGCGCCTATGCACCGATCACTGAATCACCCCTTTCTCAATCGCCCACCAACAACGACCGCTTTGTGCGACTCAACCCTACGCTTTCATAAAGCTGTGTTTCTTACATTGTTCATCGCTACTACAGAAAAGAAGCTCTTGTTAGATCGTGTCCTTTTTTAATTCGAAAGCTGCTCGTTAGCATCGTGTCGGTGTTCAAAACGTGTGTAATGAGCATCGTTCGCAAGGGGATGAAAATAGAGGACATTTATCATAACTTAGCGGTTTAGAAAACATGAAAAATGATAATTACTCGTTCCTAAAGGAGACAAGAGGACAAAGCAGAAGCCATCTTATAAAGACACCGCACAAAAGCCGACAACGGTATTGCGCTAGCTGCGGCTTTTCGAAACCCGTGTACAAGTCTTAATGTATTCTCGCGACTAATTTCGCCAAGATGGCTTCCGGGCCAGCAATTGAAACTAGAAAGCTTCGCCCGATCATACCAAGGGCGAATAGATATAATTGGCCATCATTGCGGCACGTGTATTCGGCTGCTTGTGATGCGAGTTGTGCACATTCGTATACAATGGCAGGACCTCTTCAGCCAGTGTCATGAATAATACGAAAATAAAAAGGGACACAGGCTTATACGCGTTACGACAGCGCTTCGCATGACCGAAAGAGTTGCGCCCTTCAGATGTGGGATAAATGCTCACGTACTAGAAAAAAACATCTACCCTTTACTGACATGCATGTCGTGATACGGAAGCATGATGCAAAAAAGAGACTGTGCTTGTTGAGTGCACAGTTAGTGCATTACTATGAGTGGCAATTTGAATATGTACAGGGGCCGTAAAAACTTCCTAGGCCACGCTGCTATAGAAGTACATGTAATAATGGCCTGAAAACTTTTGACGGACCCTGTACATTATGCTGTCACCGTGACTTTCGAACACGCAGTGACGCTCTCCTTGGAATAAAGTTGACTGCGCCCGATTCATTTAAATGTATAAAAGTCTGAACTAACCTAAATTCTAAACATAAATTAGCATAAAAGTCTGAGCTAAGGAGTATATCGCACATAATAAAATTCAAGTGCGTACGTAAAGGCACTGCTGGGTGCTTTATGTTTTCATCAACAGCCCAGCGGGATCGCTGAGACGCTGTTTAGCGCAGACCGCGCTAACGAGATAGACTTGGATTGTATTTCACCTTTTTTTGCAGGTTCTGGCGCAAGAAATGTTAGCACCGTTAAAGCTACCACTTCGTCATGTGCGTACACATGAGCATGCACAGAGTCCCACCCACTTACGAGCATTGCGCGATCTTTGAAACTTTCTGCCCCTGCTGGTGAAGACAACCTTAAATTGTCATATTGCTGCACTTACATCACCGCCCTACTCCCCCCCCCCTCCCATCGCCAAAAACATCTAAGACTCGTAAATCTTCGCAATATCGAGAAGACCCACCACAGAAGCCAACACTTGCACGAATCTTAACGCTCATCTATAGCTGTCACTCTTTCCTTCACTCTTCATTCCCAAAGGCGCCGAGCCATGCACCCCCCCCCCCCCCCCCCCAACGGGATGCAGAAAATAGCACCCAATTTATTTATTGCTCTTCTTGTAACCTCTCTCTCTATACATGCATGCATTAATAATGAGGAGACAGGTAAACCTTATTTACTCCTTGTTACGATTAAGTGTGGGCCTCGCTACCAAAGAACTTTAGACTGAAATCATCATGCGGAAATACGAACTTCTCCGACGACTTAAGCGTCGCAGCGAACGCGCGGAAATGCAGTTACGCGCGACCAAGTTATTTGATGCGTCAGTAGAAACCATTTGAAATAAAACTAAGACAACCGCTAAGTTTTGTCTCTTCTCTTCTTAAGTACGTTTGGCGCATTTTGCAAAAACTTCTTTTGTATATATATATATATATATATATATATATATATATATATATATATATATATATATATATATATATATATATATATATATGTGTGTGTGTGTGTGTGTGTGTGTGTGTGTGTGTGTTTAAACCGGCAACTAAGGTAGTTGTGTATGTATGTATAAGTAATGTAGCAGGCTGACCGGCATTTGCCTATAGTATACGCCAGCCAGAGTGCGTACCTTCATATAGCCACATTAGACATTAGGCAACACAAGCTGACATTTTTAGACCCAACCAAATGAATCCAGCAGACAAGTAAGCCAGAGAAAGTGACGTGCTTTGAAAAAAAGAGTGTTCCACACACCCCGCCTTGACTATACGAGCGACGCTGCCTAACACTCTCAGGTTTCACACGCACATGAAAACGTAACAAAGTGTCCGGAAAGGTCAATTAGTACGGAGCATTGGACGGACGCGTCATTTGAAGGATGGGAATTCAGACCCATTAGAAGCGTGCTTTTTAATCCTCCTTATTTTATTTCAAATGGCGTCGTTATGGCTTTGATAGAAGTAAATAAATCAATTATTGGCCTCTATACTTTGCCTGCCCCATTGGACCATTGGATTTATTTGATTATGTTTAACGAAGAAACGAGCCACTCTGGAAAATGACCCTTATATATCGTACGGGCTGATATCGCGGTAGGGCTAACAGGGGCCCGTGGTAACAAGGGAATGGTTGTAGTTGGGCATGTATGGTGCCCCAAAAGCAAGGTTGCCTTTGGGCGGAATTGAAAATGCGCCAGAACTCAAACCAAATGTAGGCAAAGTAGCCCTGCCATTTAATATTATCGCCAAATTGGTAACACAGTAGAGCAGGAGTGTTTATGAACAGAGTATTTAGTACTGATGAATAAATAAAACAAGTTTGAAAAACTGAGACCGGGAATTTAACGAAAACAGCCAGTAAATAGTCATGGTGCCCACTGAAATTTTTTAACCGCAAAACGCCATTTTTAACCGCGTCATTTTAACAGCATCCCTGCACAAAAAGTGGGGTGTGGGATAAGTGTAGGGGATATGATTGATAAGGTGTGCACTCTAATATAAGAAATGGCAATCTTCAGTGTACTTGAAATAAGCGATCTTGCTTGACGAGGAGCATTGCATTCCTGTAAAAGGCTCTTTACTTCATCGAGGTCTGCCGTTCTCCGAAAGTCAGAAGTCCGTGTTTCCTTGCAAAAGCTCACCGAGATTGCGCAAGCAATAGAATTACGTGCACGGAAATCGGACTACTATACTCCGAGCGCTTGGAATCGCTGCCTTATGTCCGTTACATTCCAACTCGCTGGGTCGCGACTTCCAAGTCAAGTGCGGCGTCTCTCAACAAGCTCTTTTGAGCGCGAATACTTCTTCCAAAGAATACTTGACGATAAGCTATAAAGACAGGGAAAAAAAAAAACTTTCTAAAATGTCAAGTGGAGAGCGGCTTTCTTTTGTCGGGGGCTTCACATACTTGGAAAACTGCTCAAAGGCATCTCGTGCGTACAGAAGAGACTCTTGCGAAGTCGGACAGGCAAGTTTACATTGGCAACGTCCATTGCATTGAAGGAAGCGAAACGAAATATGTATTAATCACCTTCTAAACAAGTAACAAAGAAAACGTGAAAATTCAATGACACGTTTTCCGCTCCAAAAGGGAAGCTGTTACGGATGTGCTCCTAAGTCACGCTAGACAGACTTCCAGCTGATCTCACTCGCTTTGAGAAATCAATTTCGTGGCAAGCAGACATTGAGCAGTGGCATATGCTGTCATTTCCAAACCCCTCAGCATTTGAAAAAGAATGACTTTCCTGTTGGTGTTATAACGAAGCAACGCGAATGTTTTGAGAGGTTCGTTTCTTTGTTAGACAACTCAATAGAACCCGGGACATAGAAGCAAAGGAAGGTATGGGGGGCAACTAGCAAGATTTTTAACATCATTCCAAGGGATCAGGACATAAATGAACATGAATGATAGAGGATTAAAATAAAAACAAATTGCCGCGTGCAATCGTCCAGCGAGCACAGGACGGAGATAACTAGTAAATATCGCGCCAATATTGCCACGTACCTTTCTTCAAATTTTGTTATCGCCATGTTACACTATGTTCAGCGCAAACCACGCCTACGTTGTTAGAGAAGCTTCGAGGCTGATCGTTTTGTTAAGATTACGCCCACTTCGTCAATCTTTCACATTATTCTGGAAACAACGTCGCCGCTAGCGATATCACTAGAATGTTCGATGGCAAGTGTATAAATATCGACACGCTTTGCCACTTGTCGGTTTATCAACGGCCGATGCTCCGTTCACCGATATCAGTCCAAGACTGCTACTGTAGTCCGACTTTGCGCTTACAGCACGACCACACAAAAGAAGAAAACACGTGGACTGGACGATCCGACTCAGAGCAACAGGGTCTTTCAGACTCAGATTCATGTGTCTGAGTGGGTCCAACTGAGTGATATGTCAGTGAGCTCGACTGTGAGTGAGTACGGTGAAAAAAAATTCAGTGTGTCCGAGTGAGTGCGGCTGAAAAAAAATTGGGAGTATGAGTCCGAGTGAGCCGTAGAGCCCAAATATATTTCATGAGTGACTCTGAGTGAGCGCCATATATTTTGCCGACCTACGCCTAGGAGTGAGGGCTTGAAAGTTCTACAAGAAATAAAAGTAATGATTAGCAAGTACCAGCTATAATTAGTCATCGTTACCAACACCACCCGGATTATAAACAAATTATGCAGCTGCACAAGTGTGTGTGCCTGCATTGCCTTGAAGACGTGCCGTGAATACTTCGCTGCCTTCGCAGAGGGTGAATTACGGAGTAGTGGACATTTTGCAATCTTACTTGCACTATACGTTCCCTGGGAGAGTTTACAACGGCAAATGTCCTGCTCAAAAAGATTCCTTTCTTCACGTAGTGCTTCGGGAGTCCAATGATTTAGCGAAGCCTGGCTAGAACATGAAAAGGCGATCAGATGAAACCGAAATCAACCAGAACGCTATCAAGTGCTACTCTTATATGCGAACCTTTAGCGCCCCCCCCCCCCCCCCAATTTTTGTTCGTTAATGTGCCTACGCCCAGTATTCGCTTCTCTCTCTGTTTCTTTTTGCATCATCTTGCTTATATTTTATGGAATCACGCTTAACTAAAGGTTCTGTTGAGGGGAAAAAGGTTGACGAAATTCGTATTGGGCATGTTAAACTCAGATGCATCTTCTGCGCATGCAAGTCTATGAGCGCCTAGTATATTGTGATTACTAGTAACAACCTAAAACTAGTTATCTATTACGACTAGACACTATACTTCATACAGCGTGCTCAGCCTACGGCTGGATTCTGCTCATCTTTTTTTTCATTTTTTTAGATCGCCTTGCTAACTTTTACTTAACGTTTGCTAACTAAAGGTGCACGTAAACATAGGAAAGGCTAACGTAACTAGCGTTATGCCACTTAAACGTCTGTGAGTTCTTTGTACACGCAGGGCGATTCCTCGTTTCGTTTTTTTTACACGGCCTCCTTGACTTTTCGTTAACCTTTGGTTTACTAAAAGTGTACATAAACAAAGAAAAGACTAACATAAAACAAACATCGGCTCTTTGTACATGCACGGGTATTAGCCCTTTTGTTTACCGTGATAATATGTAATAACCACCCCAATCCGCATTATTTTTTTTCTTTATCTTTAGGTGCAATATTTACTGTACTGTCAGCGTTGTGCATATTTCTCATTCGGCTGTCCTTTCCACACTTCGAATATTCTTTGCCTTGTTTTCTATGTGTTTCTTGTTTCTTTCTTGCGCTGCTGATTCACCTATCAGAGTTTCTATACCAATGGTAATTTATAATTTCAATAATTGTAAGCAAAACACAACGTCATACCGAGCTCTGATTACGTCACTTTTTATATTCGCTCATATTCCTATCGCCGCGAGTCTTCTAATTAGTTCTATTAGCGCTCAGTGATGTCCTCCACCAATTGCTTTCCCGGCTGCGTGCTCACGCTAGACTCAAGACAAGTGTGTAGGTGAAGGTAGCTCACACACTCAAAAGTCTAAAAATGAGAGGACACTCTCAAGTTTCGCATCTAAGTGTGGAACGTGCTTTCTGAACCCCATTCGCTGTCTTCACATCCGCTTACCATTCTTCATTCCTTGGTGGAGGCCTCAAGCGTACCGTGAGGAAAGATAGGATCGTCTGTGCAGATCGAATTTGCCGTTGTAAACTCTCCTACAGAGTTCCTATTGCGAGTGCACTTCTGAAGTGCCCACAACTCCATAACTGACGTTTTTGTGAAGTTGCGAATTGCAGACTGTGTGTACGTAAGGCAATGTGCACTGTATTGATGCCGTGGCCGGTGACCATGATGATAAATATCAACATGATGGTGGTGATAAATTAATGCAGAACCCTTTGTTATAGAGCTCGTTGGGGTTAAGTGAAGACCCGTTTACTGCGCAGATAGTATTGACCATATACGCCATCTATCTTGCGAATACTTTCCTGCCATGTTCGAGGAACTGGCAAAAATAGGTGGCGTCCACATACGCGGACGCTGCGCCTGAAGGTATTATACAACTGCCCAGTTAGTGCTTGCTTTTTACTTGTTAACCACCGCTTATTTATTTCCACGTTCTTGCAAAGCTGGTGTGCGGTATTAGCCAATCCATCCACGCTTAACATGGCTGGTCTGATGGACAGCAAACAAAAGAATTTTTTTTTTTCGTGAGAGAGGAGTGGCAGTTCTATGAAGGTGAGCAGCAGTTGGTCGAAAGGAACAAGGATTACCGAGAAACAAACTGGACCCGGCATTTGCATTCCCGCAGGACCAGAGCTCACTGGAACAAGGGCCGAATGCGCACGCCGATGCACGGCTCGGTGATTGCTCGGTCCCATGCACTAACTGGTTTGCAGCCGCGGAAGTCAATAACGGCGCTGTAAGAAACGAAAAAGGGGGAAAAATAAACAAGCAGCTTCACGATGTAGGGGGCACTTCTGACCTATAAGTGTAAACTGGGCACGCGGAGCACGTGGCGTTTTCATTAAGTGAGGATCGGCAAACGCTCGTCTTCACTATCACGCATGGCAGGTGTCGGTGACCACTTAGGAAAGCAAAATAGTTATCCGAGCTCGTTTCTATGGGTGGTAATCTTTCTTCGCACGTGCTCAAATTTACCCTTTTCTTTCTTTTTCTTTTAACATCTCGTGTACGAAAGCATACTGTGGCGAAGTTTCCACGGGCGAGCAACAGCAGCGTACCACCTGCCAACGGTCACAGACGAATGACCCTAGCCGCTCGTGCCTAAGTTATGCCACCGAGATAGAAGGTTAACAAAGAAAAACAACCGATAACTACCAATATCAATCAACGAGCACTTAAGAACCTGTATGCGAGAGCATCCGCGACACACCTGGAATGGAATCAGTAATAGGTGACCTAGTTTCCGACGTGCCCTATTAGAGAGTGCAACGCGAAACGTGCCGTCATTAAGTGCGACTGTTCGACGCGCGCAAAGTATCCCGGGCGCTCCCCTGAAGTGGCCGGATTCACGTAAGCGTATCGAAATACTTGCTCTGGCGCGTTTCCACAGGCGCGAAACGTTACAGGAGATGCGCGTAGCAATCGCGGGTTTGACCCTGATGCACCTCACTCCATCACGGGACGTGAGGCCATCATGGTGAGGCGTGCCTGGACCCACTCTCTAAGTGGTTATGTAAAAGAAAGGAAAAGTGCCGCCCGTAACTGTCTATCACTGGGATGACACCTCAACAGGACGGCACAAGGGTAAGGGGAGTGGGAATAAAAGTGGATAGGAAAAGAAAAACATAAGTAGTAACAGAGAAAAAAAAGGCATTCGAGTCGTGTTCGCGTGCGTGCGTCGAGAACCTCAGAGGTCACACCCGTCCAGAAAGGCTACCGAGAAGGTCGGGAGAAGAGGATCCGCCCAGTGTTGAGAGGTGTAACGAGCCGTGTTGGCACGTTTGATGTTGGGCGAGCGCAGAGCACTCGCCGGGGCTCGTAGCCACGGCGCACTAAGAAAACAAGGTCCGTTGTACTACGGTGGTGAGTTGGCTGGTTTTAGTGCGATGTGGATACGGCGCTCTTCGAGCGCCTGTGACTTCGTGGACGTCTGTGTGTGTGTGTGTACGTGTGTGTGTGTGTACGTGTGTGTGTGTGTGTGTGTGTGTGTGTGTGTGTACGTGTGTGTGTGTGTACGTGTGTGTGTGTGTACGTGTGTGTGTGTGTGTGTGTGTGTGTGTGTGTGTGTGTGTGTGTGTGTGTGTGTGTGTGCTTGCTTCCTTTTTTTTCTCCATGCCCACTCTTTACTCACTACACCCACATTCAGCACTGTATTCATACTAGGTAATGCTGGTTCTCCCACGTGCGTGGAGTGCGTTGGCTTCCACGGATAATGCCCACGTTTTGTGAGATTACCCGGGTTGTCGCGCTGCCTTGGGTGAGAGTCTCGGACACACACGTAATACGCTAAGGCCCCGGACCCTGGAGGAGTGGCTGGTGGACTCTTACGCAGCGTGATGAAGGCACTTTATTTGAAACCTCTAGGCCTGTTTGATGGCCAGGCCTTGGTTCTCTTCGTGGATCTAGACTGGAGTTAGTTCATCTTTAATCTATTCTCTATCTCTTTCTTTTCCCCTAAGCCTGAAGTGGTTCACCTGCGTGTTATGTGCGCGTTATTTTTGGATGACCTGACGCAGAGTGACGTTCAAAAGCAACAAGGCAGACACAGTAGGGCGCGGTTCCAAAATAAACTTCGAACACCCATGGGTTTCTTCACCTTGCACCCAAAAACACAAAAAAAGACAAGCAGTAAAAAAGCAGTCTTCCCGTTTTTCTTTTTAAAGCCTGTCCGATTGTGATCGCCGAGCCAAGAAATAAGTCACATGCGCTACTTCGGAATTGGCTGCGGAAAATATAAACTCGGTTCGAAAGAATTTCAGCTGGTCTTACCTAAAGCTGCGAACGATATAAAGATGCGTATAAAAATAGTGAGTAAAACTCTTCGGACAAGTTAATGTTACCGTAAGGTTCTCCCTGTTGCCCATGTTAAAAAGTGCGCTACTGAACCTTACGGTAATATGATCAGACACTAACTATAGCCCAGCTCTCAATCCTATTGAGCCTCAGGCATGAGTATGCAAATGGAAATATCGGCTGCCGGCTATAGCATGTCAGGTTGCCTTTTCAGAATTAACTTGCACTTTTTGGAATTACTCGTTGTGTTACAAAAGAGGACCGTACTGACACATCTGTAGCCTTCACGTGCAGCGTCGTTCTGGCTCCGTGTCGGGTATCAAGCCCTGGGAGCCGCGCACTTTCTTTGAGTTGATTGATATCTGGGGTTTAACGTCCCAAAACCACCATATGATTATGAGAGACGCCGTAGTGGAGGGCTCCGGAAATTTCGACCACCTGTAGTTCTTTACCATGCACCCAAATCTGAGCACACGGGCCTACGGCATTTCCGCCTCCATCGGAAATGCAGCCACCGCAGCCGGGATTCGATCCCGCGACCTGCGGGTCAGCAGCCGAGTACCTTAGCCACTAGACCACCGCGGCGGGGCGGCGCACTTTCTTTGATGCAGTGCGCACGAAGGCATGTCATCCTTGCAGCAATCCGCAGAACTCGTATAAAGATACGACGAGCCAATTCGCTTCTGTAAGTCCCGGTGGCGCTTGCATCACCCGCGCGGAAATAGTGCGGGTGTTTTCTGTTACCGCGAGCGTATAGCGGAGATGGAGTAGCCGTTTTCTTGTTTATTTTCACATTTCTAATGTCAGCAGTCCGACTACGATCAACTGCGGGGGCGTTTGCATTGCCGGTAAATCTCCTCGCAGGTTCTATTTGCCTACATTGAAAGCCGGGCGTTGGTTGACACTGAAGTCTGTTTGCGAAAAAGTCAATCCGGATGGCGATGCCGCAAGCGTGTTCAATAATCTGCTTCAAGCGGCTTCGGGTTCAATTTACCTCCGAGCACAAATCTTCAATTTTTTTTTATTTGTTTAATTTCAGTCGAAGGAAAACTGCAGTTGTTTACCCCTTTTTTTCTTTGTTCTTTTTTATTTCTATAGAGGTCCAATTGATATGTGTGTGTATGCGAAGCGGGTGTTTTTATTAGTTTAGTATAGCAGCTGCTTTTATGAGCTACAAATGTTGCTCACTGAGCAATGCGTGAAATCTTGACACAGCGTTTGAACAAGCAAAAGCATATTCCACTTGGCAACTTCCACGAGTTTTTTCGAGAAGAAACGTCGCTGGAAACAGTTTTTCGGCAAGTTGACTTCTCTTCGTCAGGGCAACAGCGTAGCTTCGACGAAGAAAAGTTCACTTGGTAAAACTTTGGCTCCATCGACGTACTTATTAGTAGCATATAGTCTATCACGTGCATTTGACACTATTAGAAGTAAAATCCCACAAATTTTTCAAACAGCGGCTACAAGAATCTCATGAGCAGAAAGCAGCCTATAATTACTTGATATCATTTGAACTACAAGCCAAAAGTAAAAGTAACTAAAACACTGTAGCCGAGCCAACTCGAATTCAAGCCTTTCAATAAACTCATTTTCCCGACAAGAACACGGCTGCCGTCTTCACCAATTATACCAGGGACACTGCGCTTCTGTCAGTCCAGTCGGGCTTGCGAAGAACATATTTGCACAGCGCAAGACTACGAGTAGTTACGACGTAACTACAGAAGAAGAGACAAGGACAGCAAGAGCGCTGTTTTTTTTTCTGTCCCTGTCTCTTCTTCTGTAGTTACGTCGTAACTACTCGTCTTGCGCTGTGAAAATATGTTGATTCCCAATGACTAAGTAGCCCAAGCATCTGTCTTATCATGGCTTGTAAAGATCTAGGTTTACTCATAAGTACTCATGCAAAATCAATACCTGCCTAAATAATAGGTCCGAATTCTTATGTGCCCCCGTTGTCTTTAGGAAACGCTAAAAAACCTTCGGGAAACTTGAAACTCCCGGGTTGGCACACCACAGAGCCGCGGAAAAGATGTGTTGCCCGGTGTTGCCACAGTTAAGCCACAGTGATAGACTTGTTCAGCATAGCTCACTGCGGCTTCCATTTTCTGCCCGCCACAAGTTGCTGTCTTTATCTTTCCCGTAGTTGACACGCAAACCTAGCGAGATAACTGAGCGCGATCCAACTTCTAATATCACTGAGCGAGGGGCGAGAAGGAGGAGTTTAGGAACGCAAGTCAATTGCTTCCAGCGCTTCGCCGGATTTAAAATACATGAAATAAGGAATAAGAAAAGACATATAAACAGAATGGAAGTTTTTTAGAGAGGTATAGACTTTTATTATTAGTTGTAGAACTTGTGAGAGCCAATAAACGCGAACATTGACATCAACCTAACTCCGTTCAACCGAATCTCAAGATGCCCGGCAAGCGCTACGAGCGTGTATGTTCCTTGATACCCAAACTAGCGCCGAGTTGCCGGGGCCTGATTAATCAGTTAGGGGCACTAAGGCTGCGGCCTGCGTCGTCATCAACCGTTCAAGTTGTCTCCGTGAGATCGATTCGACGACTCGGAAGAGGGGTCGTTTCGCCTGGGGCGAGAATCGATTAAGCCCTGGTGACGCATCGCTTTAAAACTCCCAGTCGCTGCTCCGGACACGGCCGCAGGCCTTCGGAAACGGTGCGGGAGGATGTGCCGGCTCAGGCAGAGATCGGCTCGTAAGATTGCTTTCGGTGTAGGTCGTGATAGCCGTTCAATTTGGCTGAGCGAGCGGAATGCAAATACCCGCAAGCCACCGCGCATGGTCGTGCTCGAGGAAAAGGCGCTTCAGTGGGAAGTATATCGGCACCTCGTGTTGTGTTTCTTTTGTCTTCTTTGGCACGCACGTGTGACGCGAGGCTTGTAAACTCTGCTGCGCACTGTTGTGTTTGGTCTCGACCCAAATACTCGAGAATATTGATCCTGCAAGCCAAGGCGATCAGTTTGAAAACAAGAGTGTGTTTGGAGTCTCGAACCGCAACCGACAATGCACTGACGTGTCAATGTTTGAACGTATTGCTTGAATTATTTTTGTTTGGAGCTAGAATTGAAGGTGAAAGAAAAAGTACCCGTGTTAAGCTTCTAGTGTCATCAGTCATAGGTTAAAAGTCTTTTTCAAGACAAAATAGACAAACCGGTAAACGGATGACTGTTAAAGATTATGCTGTTGGCATGCACGCTGTGTACGGGTGCGGATGTCATATGCATGATTTGGTATATATATACGATATTTATGTTATGCATTTGATCACTTTCATAAGTCTGTTCGGGGTTACCGTGTCGGTTTTCATCCCGCTAGCGGCTATACGCGCTTTTACGTCCGAAACGCAATCAAGCCAATCATATAGACAGACTTAGTGTAAAGTTAGCGCGAGTCTATGCAAGACTTAAAGTGAAAAGTTTTTTTGGTGTTAGCCCTTTGAAATCACTGTATCGATGCATTTCTAAAATCACTCCTACACTTTGACATTTATATGTGCGTAACAATGAGTTAGGTGAAAGCAAAGTGATGTTCTTTTTTTCTGATCCATGTAGACAATTGTGTCTCATAAAACGCTGTCGTAAAGTGTAATAACCATGCTTTTGTTATTCTATTGCAAAATTGACCTATGCATTTAATGTTCACTCTTTTATTGGAGTGTTTAAGCTCAAAGTATCCAATCAACCAACCAACCAACCAACGAACTAAGAAACAAATATATATATATATATATATATATATATATATATATATATATATATATATATATATATATATATTGTTTTTTTTGTTATATATATATACTTATATAAACAATGTTGAGTTGAATGAACTGTATTTTTATCCAACGGTTGTTATTGAGCCGAATAGTCGCGCTTCGGGCTTTTCTTTGGCGTGCCACGTTAACTTTTATTTTTGTTTCCCACCACTTCCCACCATTTTCTCATCTTTTCCGTAACTTTCTTCATAACCCACTCAAGTGGGCGGCCGTGGTGCCTCCTTCTGACGTCAGTCACAGCCCATTTCTTTATCGCTTGTCGTGGAGCCTTTGTACGCGCACATGAGTACACTAATAATAATAATAATAATAATAATAATAATAATAATAATAATAATAATAATAATAATAATAATAATAATAATAATAATAATAATAATAATAATAATAATAATAATAATAATAATAATAATAATAATAATAATATAATAAAATATAAAATATTAATAATAATAATAATAATCCGAGGGACCCTTGTGCATTCACCTAAGATGATTTGAACGCGAAAGTCACATTGTTGTACTTAGCAGTCGATGCATAAGAGAACAGGAAACACGAGCCAAACGCCGTGTTTATTTTTTTTTTTTACTTATAGCATCTCTGAGATGCGAAAAGAACCGGAGAGCACACGACCCTATAGGGTCGTGCACTCCCTAGTTTTTAGGAGCGAAGCTAAACAAAATAAGTAAATTCCGTAGGTGAGCGAGCCACTTTGTGAGCGTATATTTGTGTCTTTGCAAATAGCGCAGAATATGCGGCCTATCGTCTGCCTTCATGTCTGTAAATAACATCCCAGTTTGATGTCTTGCACACCTGGTCTGTGTCGCGTTTCTTCACTTCTTTTCTCAATGTGTAAAATAGCCAGAAGGCTTCGATTAAGTTGAAATCGTAGCTACAGTACAATGATCTTAATTACGTTGTCAAGATCACTGTCAACTTTGCAATATCACTTTGCAACAAATGTGCAGCGAAAATCAAGATCTTGTTCAAGCACACAAATTAGCGACGTTATTTGTCTTTAAAAGAAGAAGAAAAAAAAAACTGTCGACGCATGCTTTTACAAAAAAAAAAAAAAACTCATGTCGATTCAAAGGGAAAAGAAAAGAGATTTTGAGGTTATATAAAACGGGAGCTTTCTGCATGTTTAAGAGTCGGGCCAGTGCCCTTCAATGTCGCTTTCAGCAACATCTTATGAAGTAACAGCCTGTAGAACAACGATGGCCAGAAAGGTGCAAGCCACGCATGGTACAGTCGCTACGGTGTTTGAAAATTGCAGGAATGTTTCTCGTCGGACACAGTTGAACATCCACGCGTAATCCAAAAACCATGCTTCAATAGGGGTTATACGAGGAACTTCAAGAATCTATTGTCGCTTGTTCCTGAGCAAACGCCCGTTCCCCGACGTAGTCCTCGCGCAACTCATCAAATTTACAGCTGTTTTATCGGACAAGGCTTTCGGAACTTCAGGATGAATTAAGCATGCTCACCATCCCAACCATGTTTGGCCCAAGCTAACGTCTTGCGTAGTCAAATGGTGCACGTCAGCGAACCCGGCGTCACGTTAACGTCAGTCTAGCGACAGCCTAACCAGAGTAAAAGGCCCAGCAAAAGGTCGGAGAACCGTGCCGAACGGCCTGTTCTTCAGCGAAACTTTAAGCCTCTTGCCTGTCTGCGCTCCAATATACAACCGTCACAGGCTGTCCGCGCTGTAGGTTTACATGGTTAAAGTAAGGCAAGTGACTATCACTGATTGATATGTGGGGTTGAACGTTCCAAAACCACCATTCGATTTTGAGAGACGCCATAGTGGAAGGCTCTGGAAATTTCGATCATCTGGGGTTCTTTAACGTGCACCCAAATATAAGCGCACGGGCCTACAGCGTTTTCACCTCCATCTAAAATGCAGGCACCGCAGCCGGGATTCGACCCCGCGACCTGCGGGTCAGCAGCCGAGTATACCTTAGCCACTAGACCACCGCGGTGAAGCTGCAAGTACACCTGCCTGCCACGAGTGGCTCCCGACGTGGCCCCCGCCTTATTACGTGGACAAAAGAACAAATATCCGCAGTAGATGAGCCCTCTTTTATTCTGCTCGCATTAGGTGCAAACGAGCAGCTCCTCTAATGGAGGTTCTCCAGTTTCTTAGAGATTTAACGCTCGCATGCAGTTGCTAACAACAGAACATTTGCTTCGAATTACTTTCTTTCTTACTCATTTATGGATCTTAAAATATAAGCAGGTTGTCGACACGAAATCCTTCCACAAATGCCTGCCGAATTACATGCTACAAATGCTTTCCAAAATCTCGTGAATTACGCGGAAACAATAGTCACTCCATTTGCTTTATTATGGTTTTCAATTTCTGCAGGCATGCCTTTTTTATACGTTTTTTTCCCTCATTATGTAAACTGTCAAGTGGCGAATTTTTTTTTTTACTTTACAGCTCCCCACAAATCGAGAGTGTAATGGGGCTCTACGAATTGATTTCGGAAAAGCCAACACCAATGACATTGGGAAGCACGTATTTTCAGAAACAATAGCAGTTCGATTAATTTAGAATCTAAAATTTTTCGCGTATCTCGCCATCACAGTATATTCAAGAGTAGGGAAATTAAATTATGCGTTTATTGTGTGCATCATTCAGTAATTCCTGAAATTTTAGGAACATTTGTCAAGGCCTTTTGCTTGGTGTGATTATGTTTTGCTGACACGCCACTTTTATTCCACTTTACAATCTTGCTTCAGTGCAGACAAAAAAAAAAAAAACAGGTTCTTGCACTTCGCCATCATCTGTTCGTGACAGGACACGCCTCAGAATTTCTGTTGTTATTCCTGATTTTGTTGAGGTTAACATCCGCATAATGTAACAACAACGTGTTTCGACATATTGCAAGGATAGCTATGCTTGCTAACAAATTTTTTAGCAATGAAGTGAAGGCCACAGATTCAAATTTTTATAATTATACCACTAATGAATGTGCTCCCAGAATTGCGCCACTGTTCTTTTTCAAAATAATAAAAAAAAGCATTTTCACTTTCATTGGAAAGCTCTTTAGGACAGGACGCAGTATGCACTGGTGAGATATTTATATTTGTGGTAATGTATACATTGTCATTTTTTTCTTTTTGCACATGTGAGAAAGCCGCGCCATTTACGTGCCCTTCAGGCGCTAAGTGGCGCCTGAGTCTTAAGGGTTATGTTTTTCACTTCATTAGCTAGCCAAACCTATTTTGTCTTCTCATTGTTATCCCATACGACGCCACTTAAAAAAACCCATAATATAGTCAAGTAAGCACAAAAATAAGCACTTCCATTTTTGTTTCAAAAAAGTTATCAAAAAGCTCTCAGAGATCTCTCGTGTATAATTGTAAAAACAATGGTCCTTCAAGTGCTTTCTTTGAGCTGAAACATTTTAACAAAAGTAGTGGAGTTGCACTTATGCTAAACAAAAGGGTACTTACTTGTTCTCTTTCTTAGCTATAACCTCGCGCATGGCTGTAATTTAGGATTACTCTACGTTGAATCCAAGCACATAGCTGCAGGCCTTTACTTCATCTGAATATTATAAGAAAACCTTCCTTTTTAAGGCATCTGGTACAGCTCCTGTTAGGCATAAGAGATTATTGTTGCGAGTCAGCGTATAAATTATTGCTTATTATCTGGAATAAGTGAAAGCCTTTGTATTGCCGCGAAACTCTCATCTGACCATTCGTCCTTAAGGATGTGGACACGTAATGCGGAATGCCGCAAAAACACTCTGTAAATACCTGCGCCAGGTTACATAAAAATAATTTCGAACAATCTTTACCTTGCACGTCGTGGTGTTGTACTGGTGTTGTACTGTACTGTTGCTGTGTTGTTGTACAACAAGCTAATGAAAAAAATAATAATTGTGGAGTGGCTCATTGGGCAACACCGTAATAGTCGAATAACTGCAGACCTGTTTGAATAGCGCTATATGGAGAAATAGGGGTGAGAAAGAAAGAAAGAAACAAAGAGAGAAAGAAAGTGCTTCCTTGTCCTGTTTCTTCGGTGGATCGTATCAGTCGATAAAGGTTTATTGGCGAGATCATTTTGCTCTGTTTGCTCGTTGCTCTGTTCGTATTGCATCGTGCCCTCCCGAGTGCTTGCACAGCACGCGAATACTGCTATGTATTCCTAGACTGCTCGGGGCATGAAGAGAGTGCCGACCTTGACCTGTCACTTGGCTGGTCTATGGGCGGGCATCGCAGGCTCTATAAAAGCGATAATGCCCTGGACAAGCAGCTATCATCATTTAACGTTACTGTCGCGTTGTCTGGTTTCGTTCCCACTCTGTCGGATTGGATCACTCTGTTCACACACCCCCATGTTGCGACTTGGTTGCGCGAGATGAGCGTTGCTTGAACGTACGCGTGTATATGCCATCATTCGAGTTAGTTTTGCTATTCTTCGGCGTCATTCGTGAGCCATGCATTGGTTTTGACAAGTGCCTTATTGACCTGGTAAATGTGCAACGTGTCAAGCGCACCTGCGAGCGTGCGAGTGTGCAATGCGACATGCGCGTCTGCCCACGTGTGCGTGTGTGCGCGTATGTGCGTGTATGAGTGTGTTTTTGCGAAAGAAGAAAGAGTACGGCGTTCGTTGTTTTGGCACGGTATATTCACTGCGTGAACAGGAAAATGCCTTGGGCCAACAGTGATAACACACTAGTCCAGCACCAGTGGGTGATGCCATATCAACGGTGTGGGCGTTCTGAACTATTTGTAATTTGAACTCAATGCCACGAGTACAAAATGTGTGCTCGTGAATAGGTTGACTCTTTGTAACCATTATTTCATGTTGTCATTCTTGATGCCAATAATTTGCACAAAGCTATGTCTTTTAGGCGTGTTTAAGAAAAAAAAACCCACCAGGATATGCCAGTATTTTTGAGAAAGACTGGCGCACCAAAAGGAACGTTAGTAAATATTACCAGCTGTGCAACCGATGTCACTGACTTTCTACTCCATCGAGTCATCTTACACCATGGTGCCCCGCGTCAGCTACTGACTGATCGAGATTGATGTTTCCTTTCGAAAGTTGTCGATGACCTTTTCCGCTCTCGTGCAACGTCTCACGAGTTCAGCACCGCTTACCATACTCCAACAAACGGACTTACTGAGAACTTGAACCGTACACTCATGGACATGTTATCCATGTACGTGTCTGAGGACCAACTGGATTGGGATTGCTCGTTACCTTTCATGACATTTGCCTACGATTCGCCACCTCACGACATTACTGGGTATTCTCCGTTTTATCTGTTGTATGGCCGTGACCCGCTCTTGCCTCTCGACTCACTGCTTCCTTCCGAGGCAGACTCAACCACATACTACGCTCACGACGCCATCGTTCGCGCCCCGCCGCGGTGGTCTAGTGGCTAAGATACTCGGCTGCTGAGTCGCAGGGCGCGGGTTCGAATCCCGGCTGCGGCGGCTGCATTTCCGATGGAGGCGGAAATGTTGTAGGCCCGTGTGCTCAGATTTGGGTGCACGTTAAAGAACCCCAGGTGGTCGAAATTTCCGGAGCCCTCCACTACGGCGTCTCTCATAATCATATAGTGGCTTTGGGACGTTAAACCCCACATATAAATCAATCAATGCCATCGCTCGCGCGGCTACGGCACGTCACGTTGCCCGTGATCGACTCCTGGCATCTCCGGCCAGCCAAAAGTGCCATAACGACAGCCACCAACGCGGCGTGAGTTTCCATCCTGGCTTCCTGGTCTTGCTCTGGCTGCCTTCGCGTCGCGTTGGCTTGAGTGAAAAACTCCTGCCACGCTACGTCGGGTCTTACCGAGTTCTTCGCCGAGTTACCGAAGTCACATACAAGATCTCGCCGCTAACCCCCAAGCCTTCGTCCACCTCACCAGCTACTGAGACTGTGCATGTTTCCCGACTCAAGCCCTACGTCATGTTCACCGATCCGATACATCGAGACGGTGCTTATGCCGCCGTGAGTTATGGTTACGTAACTGTTGGTGTGCCAGTGTCGACTAGAGGACGCTTCTAGTCATAGAAAAGGTTGAAGTGTCTCGGGCTCAGAACCGATTGTGTCGCACTTGCCTGAGGGCGTATGCAACTTCAACTGCAATTGTACGTGTATCCCCCCCTCTCTCTCTCTCTCTCTCTCTCTCTCTCTCTCTCTCTCTCTCTCTCTATATATATATATATATATATATATATATATATATATATATATATATATATATATATATATATATATATATATATATATATATATATATTGTAGCGATGCTGACGCCGACAGGTTAAAAAACAAGCGTCTTTATTAGGGCGAACTTGTGCCGCCCACGATTCTAAAAACTATGGTCGTCAAGTTCGAGTAGCCGAGTGGCACAGATCCGACTATCTTCCTCTTCCTCGTTGTTGGAGCGTAGGAACGCGTGGCGCATGCCAGCCGAGCCGGGTCTTGCTGGTGCTGGTGCCACGATGATTGTGGCGGGCTACTTGAATGTGGCGAACCTGTCGCAGCAATATATATATATATATATATATATATATATATATATATATATATATATATATATATATATATATATATATATATATATATATGAGATCTAACAGACAGTAACGCCAAGGAATGTACAGGGGAAGTTATTAGAACCAATGGAATGTAAATAAGAAGAAAGAAAAGTGGATAAAAAAATAACCATCCGTGAGTAGAAATCGAACCTACGACCTTCGAATAACGCGTTCGATGCTCTAACCACTGAGCTACCACAGCGGCCTTCCCTCCATCCACTGTTTTGGTTTTATATGTGAATTTAGAAGTAGGAGTGACAGTCAGCGCCATCTATAAGCCAAACAAAATATATATATATATATATATATATATATATATATATATATATATATATAAATAAATTCTGTGGGTCCGGTGCAAAAAGGAGCACACTTACGAAAATTTGATAATTGTTTACTCTACGTTTTGGCGGTGGATCCTGACGAAGGCCGTGCCACGGCCAAAACGTAGAGTAAACAATTATCAAATTTTCGTAAGTGTGCTCCTTTATTCCTAATTATGATATATATATATATATATATATATATATATATATATATATATATATATATATATATATATATATATATATATTATAAGGGGGTTTATTGAACAAAACCAACTGCCTGGTTCAAAAGGCGTCAGTCACTGTCACGAGCTCAACTCTTCGTCGTAGTTGTCTTTCAGGTGCTCCAACTAGATACTGTCTCTCTCCCTCTTCCCCACTACATTTGCTTCATTGATGAAGAGGAGCCATCCTGGCGACTCACGGCGAAGCAAGCACAAGGGGATCATAGTAAGGTTTTAAGCGGCTGATGTGGACTGTCTCACGACCACGGCAGCGTCTGTCCTCGGCAGGTGTCACTGGTTCGACGACGTAGTTGACCGGTGACGTGCATTGAACGATGTGGTATGGACCATTGTACTTGGGTGCAAACTTTCGGGAGAGGCCGGGGGACTGGAATGGAACCGAAATCCATACGAATGAGCCTACGGGGAAGCTGTGAGCAGGCTTGTCTTGGTCAAGTCGTTCTTTTTGGTAACCTTGTGCGACGGACGTAAATGAACGCACTAATTGGCGGCACTCTTCGGCACACTGAACAAGTTCGGAGGCTGGGCGGTATTCTGAAGCATCTGGGCGGTAAGTAAGTATCGTGTCGAGCGTAGAAGAGGGCTCACGTCCGTACAGTAGAAAAAAGGTGAAAACCCAGTAGTTGCTTGCGTGGCCGTATTATACGCATACGTCACGAAAGGGAGCACCAAGTCCCAATTAGAATGATCGGAGGATATGTTCATAGAAAGCATATCACCGAGCGTGCGGTTAAAGCGCTCTGTCAAACGGTTTGCCTGTGGGTGATAGCTTGTAGTGGTGCGATGAATAATATTGCACTCACTGAGAAGCTCCTGGACGACTTGCGATAGAAACGCACGCCCACGGTCGTTAAGCAGCTCACGTGGTGCGCCATGGCGAAGGACAAAGCTACGCAAAATGAACAAGGCGACATCACGAGCAGCAGCGGCTGGCAAAGCGGCGGTTTCAGCGTAACGGGTTTGGTGGTCAACGGCCACAATAATCCAGCGATTTCCCGCAGGAGTACAAGGTAGTGGGCCGTAGAGGTCGATGCCGATTCTATCAAACGGCCGAGCTGGACACGGCAATGGTTGTAATTCGCCAGAGGCATGACAAGTTGTTTTCCGTCGCTGACACTCAGTGCAGGAGCGTATGTATTTGCGAACGTACGAGTACATTCCACGCCAGAAAAATCGCTGACGAAGCCAGTCGTATGTTTTCAAAACACCAGCGTGCGCGTTTTGAGGGTCTGCGTGGAAGTACGCGCACATGTCGGAGCGCAAATGGTGAGGTATAACAAGAAGCCATTTCCTTTCATCCGGCGACGGTACAACATGGCATCCCGTATTGCATAATGGGGAATTCGCCGACGTAGTGCACGAGGTAGACGCTGGCGTGGTGTCACCGAAGACGAGGAGAAAACGTCAATGAGCGAGGCTATCCAAGGGTCCTTGCGTTGTTCCGAAGGCATGTCAGCGGTATCGATGCTGCCGATGGTAGCTTCGGCGAAGGAAACAGGTGCAACGGCTGAAGGAAGGGGCGAACGAGAAGGAGCATCTGCGTCGGTGTGCTTGCGACCTGAGCGGTAAATGACGTGAATATCAAATTGCTGTAAACATAGCGCCCAACGTCCAAGCCGGCCCGAAGGATCCTTCAATGAAGTGAGCCAACAGAGTGAATGGTGATCTGTAACTACATCAAATGGGCGTCCATATAAATAAGGACGAAATTTTTGTAATGCCCAAACAATGGCCAAACATTCCTTTTCGGAAACCGAGTATTTGTGCTCTGCCTAAGGTTAGGGTGCGACTGGCCTACGCAACTACATACTCCGAAAAGCTAGGCTTGCGTTGAGCAAGGACAGCGCCAAGTCCTATGCCACTGGCATCCGTGTGCACCTCGGTTGGAGCAGTAGGGTCGAAGTGGCGTAAAATAGGTTGTGAAGTAAGGAGATGGCGTAATGTTGCAAAAGCATTATCGCCTGCTGGCGACCAATCAGAGAGGTGTCCATCGCCAGAGATCAGCTGTGTCAGTGGTGCGATTATCGAAGCAAAGTTCTTCACAAAGCGGCGAAAGTACGAGCATAGTCCGACAAAGCTGCGAAGCGCTTTCACGGTCATAGGCTTCGGGAACTCAGCGACAGCACGAAGCTTCTCTGGGTCTGGGAGGACGCCCTGTTTTGAGACAACGTGACCAAGTATTGTGAGCTTCCGAGCTCCAAAGTGGCACTTCTTGATGTTTAGTTGAAGGCCTGCGCTCGTGAGGCAGGTCAAGACTTCGCTGAGACGATGGAGGTGGCAGTCGAAATCAGGGGAGAAAACAACGACATCATCCAAGTAGCATAGGCATGTCTTCCATTTTAGCCACGCAAGGCGCTATCCATCATCCTTTCGAATGTGGCTGGCGCATTACAAAGGCCGAAGGGCATTACAATAAATTCGTATAGCCCATCAGGCGTCACAGAAGCAGTTTTTGGACGATCTGATGGTGCCATGGGGACCTGTCAATAACCGGACCGTAGGTCTTGTGATGAGAAGAATTCAGCGCCTTGCAAGCAGTCCAGGGCATCATCGATGCGCGGCAAAGGGTTCAATGCGCGGCAATCAATTCGAAGGCCGTCCATCTCATCTTCCTTTTTTATTATGCCATGGCCTAACGAACTAACACTCCTCTTCAAGTAACTCTCCGCAGTTTTTTGTGCTTTGACGTAGAATGGTAAAAGACATCATCATCATCATCATCACCACCACCACCACCACCACCACCACCACCACCACCATCATCATCATCATCATCATCATCATCATCATCATCATCATCATCATCATCATCACCAGTCTGACTACGTCCACTGCAGGACAAAGGCCTCTCCCATGTTCCGCCAGTTAACCCGGTCCTGTGCTTGCTGCTGCCAATTTATACCCGCAAACTTCTTAATCTCATCTGCCCACCTAACCTTCTGTCTCCCCCTAACCCGATTGCCTTCTCTGGGAATCCAGTTAGTTACCCTTAACAACCAGCGGTTATCCTGTCTACGTGCTACATTCCCGGCCCATGTCCATTTCTTCTTCTTGATTTCAGCTATGATATCCTTAACCCCCGTTTGTTCCCTAATCCACTCTGCTCTCTTCTTGTCTCTTAAGGTTACACCTGCCAGATTACTTTCTATTGCTCGCTGCGTCGTCCTCAATTTAAGCTGAACCCTCTTTGTAAGTCTCCAGGTTTCTGCTCCGTAGCTAAGTACCGGCAAGATGCAGCTGTTATATACCTTTCTCTTGAGGGATAGTGGCAATCTACCTGTCATAATTTGAGAGTGCTTGCCAAATGTGCTCTACCCTATTTTTATTCTTCTAGTTACTTCAATCTCGTGGTTCGGCTCCACGGTTATTACCTGCCCTAAGTATACACAGTCTTTTAAAACTTGAAGTGGATTGTTACCTATCTCGAAGCGCTACTCTCTTCCGAGGTTGCCGTACATTACTTTCGTTTTCTGCAGATTAATTTTAAGACCCACCTTTCTGCTCTCCTAGTCTAACTCCGTAATCATGAGTTGCAGTTCATCCCCTGAGTTACTCAGCAATGCAATGTCATCGGCGAAGCGCAGGTTACTAAGATACTCTCCATTAACTCTTATACCTAACTCTTCCCATTCTAGGCCTCTGAAAACCTCTTGTAAGCACGTGGTAAATAGCATTGGGGAGGTTGCGTTCCCTGTCTTACACCCTTCTTGATTGGTATTCTGTTACTCTCTTTATGCATCACTATAGGAGTAGTTGATCCCCTGTAGATTGCTTTCAGGATGTTTATATATGCTTGGAGATCTCAAGTATCTTTCCACGTTTTCATAAAGGAGCACACGGCTACTCCTGCACGAATGGGTCGTGCGTGAGTTGCCGTGCTTTGACATGCACCTCATTCGAACACGTGGCTTTTGTCAGCGTGCCGGATGTATCCCACTCAGCCTCGGGGTTTTCGCATCGCTGTTATTTTTAAATGAGCACTTTTGCATCGAATGTTTTTTTTTGTATTTTAGCATTTAGGCACCCAGTTTCTTCTGTTTTACATTCGCTTATACTCATATTTATTTTGAGATTGAGCCTCCAGCATGAGCTTGGGTGGCAAGAACTTAATGAGAAAATATTGAGGCAGTTTCATGATTTATGAACGCTTCCTGGCCGTTAGCATTAGGCTACTCATGTTGCTATAGCAGTGTCCCGTTATTGCTCGCTGGAATTAATAGAAAGGAAACCTTTGACAGTAATATGCTTTGTTAAACATGGGGGTGCGAGTAGCGTCATTTTTTCATATATAACACGGGTCTCACAAGATTAATTACGGAGACGGGTATTTTTCCGGTACACCTTTATTAGCTACTGCGACGTTATAATTACTTTTCTAGACGACGTTCGTCGCCTTGTATTAGCTATTTTTCACGATGTTGTTTCTGACGATACAAGCAGCTGCTTGATAACGGCAGCCATAACTTCAAACTCAATGCGATGAAGTTAAGAAAATTTCAAAAAATAAAGAATAGCTGCAGCTGTGTTCTGAGTACATATACTCGTAGTGCTCAGCGAACAAAATGAGTTTATAGTGCAATATGAACTAATGAAGATGACTTGCCTGAGCACCTCCTTAACACATAACACGGGAAGGTAACATCGAAATACATTCAGCACACATTCTGAGTGAAGGCTGTTGAGTTTGTGCTTTTGCGCTATATTACGGTGAGCAGGAGGGAATATGTTGCTTTAAGTGTTTACAAAAGGCACATTTAGTTGGGCGTACGCAACAATCTACGTGCGCAGCGCGATACGTTGCGTACCCTGCAAGTGAAGCGCCCAACAACACGTTTAGTTTACCGTATCGATCGTACCGACATGCGTTTCGTTCCATTAGACGTATCATATGGGAAATGAAACATCTTTCGAGCACTTTCGAGTGCTTGTTAGTGACATTGTGTGGTAACGGCTGTGATAACAGCCGCTGGCGTCCAAGTCAAACCGAATCGTTGGATTCAAGGTTTTAAAGACGAATGGTGAATTGTGTGAGTTGGTAAATTCATAATGTAAATGCGCAAAAAAAAAGAACAACACTTGCCTGCGCTTGTTTGTTTGTTTTCCTCTCTTTTCGTGATTTTGTCCGTTTTTTGTGCAGTTATGATGATGGATAAGGGTTTAACGTTCAGTGTCATTTTGAAGTCTGGGTGTTCTTTCCTTCGACATCTCGCGAATGTCGTGTAGCTGACGCTACGTGTCGTTGCGTTTGCGCGAACCAGGCGTTTCTTTTTTTTTTTGAATACGGTGGTAGTGGTTAGAAGACGAGAAAAGGCACATAATTTCTGCAACCCGGTCGGGAACACGGCGCATATAGTCTCGTATACGTGGAACAGGTACGTTACCTACTGCGCATTGACACTTCTCTCCCCTACTGCGAACATAGGCTCGTTACGTACGCCGAACTAAAAGCGCATAAAAAAGCAAGGCTAGTATACGCTATCTCAAAGGTTCAACGCAATTGAACTTGAACCAGCGACGAAGACAAGGCGGCGGAGCGTAGGGCTCGAAAAATTGCAGCAGCGCGTGCTCGCCCTCTTGAAATGATGATCGACTGGCCATATTTTGAGAAAATCAAGGTTTACGGATGTACCTCCGGAGCTTCGCCCACTCATTATTTATTTATTTTATTATTTATTTCACAATACTGCAGGCCAATGTGCTGGCCCAAGCAGGAGTGGATACATCAAAACGTAATTCTAGAAAACAACAGACAACAATACAAAAGAACAAAAGGTTAAGAAAGAAGGTGACGCTCAAGGTCACCAAGAAACTTATTAGAATGAAAGATGTCACACGGCAAACAATTCCAGTCATCGACAGTTCTAGGAAAAAAAACTATATTTAAAAGCATTTGATCGGGCAAAAATTGGGGTTAGAGCATGTTCATGACCATGACGAGTACATCGTACTGAGAGCGGTTTAACACAATCAGGGAGATCAATTTTTACAATACCACACAAACAATTGTAAAGAAAGGAAAGACGACTGAACTTTCTCCGAGCTTCTAAAGTAGAAATGTCGTTTAATTGCATTAAGGTGGTCGGGGAATCAAACCTACGATATTTGCCAGAAATAAACCTTACAGCCTTTCTGTTAATACGTTCAAGATTCATAATATCTTTCTTGGTATGCGGATCCCAGATAATAGAAGCATACTCAAGCTTAGAACAAACACAGGCATTATAGGCTAGAATGTTAGTACGTGAGGGTGCAGATGCTAGTTTTCTTTTTAGAAACCATAGCTTACGTAATGAAGAAGTGGTAATGTCAGTTATGTGGGTCGACCAAGTTAATTTGCTTGAGAGTGTGACGCCCAAGTACTCATATTTGTCTACATTATTTATGTTAGTGCCTCTTAGAGTATAGTGGAATTATAATTTACTACGTGGATATGCTGGGAATGTTTTCTTTGAAACGCAATCAAGGAATACAAATGCTACTCTTATCGAGAAATTGATGCTTGAATCTGTGACTATAATTTGTTCTCATGTCCACCAAGATATAATCCAATGTTCTGGCCAGTTCTGAGTCAGTTTAACACCCTCTCATATGTATATACTCAGTCAAGTATGGTATAGAAACACCACGTTAGCGCTGTTCTGATTGCATTATTTCAGCTTAAAACATAGTGAATTCTTACTTCCAATATACCAAATAACGTTATGTATTACTCCCACGCACTGACTGCGACTGGCGTATATCAGGAATAAGTATCATCTGTGGATTGACCACCCAAACCATCTAAAGGACGTCATCTCGCACAAGCCGTCCAAAGGAGAAGCGTGCGTTAAAGACGTCTTGGATTCATTGTAACTGGTCTATGGCGTTACCCTTACGACCGAGGTTTCCGCATCTGCTTTCCTGAAACATCGTGCGTAATGTAACGAATAGCACGTGCAGAATATTAACCTTACATATATATCTATTCTGTGAAGAAGACACCATTTTTAATCATTGAATAACTTCACAAGCTCCGATGCTCCTAAGGTGTAATTGTGAATGAGGCTCCACTTGTGCTCGAGGTATGTTTTGACTACCCCAAGCACAGGCGGCAAGCTATTTCGCCGACCTATATCTCAGCCCCAAAGTTTTACACACACACACACACACACACACACACACACACACACACACACACACACACACACACACACACACACACACACACACACACACACACACACACACACACACACACACACACACACACACACACACACACACACACACACACACACACACACACACACACACGCACACACACACACACGCACACGCACACACGCACGCACGCACGCACGCACGCACGCACGCACGCACACGCACACACACACACACACACACACACACACACACACACACACACACACACACACACACACACACACACACACACACACGAACAATGTCGCTCGGAGAAAGAAGCGCTCTTTCGTGGCTAAAGCCGATTACTGCCGCTCATGCGGCTCAGATGAAGACGATGTGAAACAGCAAGCTAGACACAAACGAGATTGGCTCCCGTTGCTGTGTTCACATCTGTACAGACTCTATTTACTGAGCGGGGTCTGGATTGGCGCAGAAGGAGGGATTGCGAGGCAAACCGAGAAGGCAGGAGATGCGCGATGCGACCGGCTCGTCCACATCAAAGCTGCTGATGTACGGGCCCATTTGCGTTGGCAGCCAGAGCACGCATTCTGTATGCAAATAATATGGCTGGTACCGAAACAAGATACTCGGTTGTGTCAAGCTATACACCACGTGAGTCCATCGTCATGAGAATGTGATCATTCTCATGTAAACCCACGTGTCTTGCGTTGCGTTTTGCTGATCGGTTGAAACTAATCTTGCGGTGGTTTGCGAATGTCGAAACAGTTGGTAAACGCGCTTTTTCTCTCGCATTAATATATGGTCGGGGTGCGTTCCCATGAAGTTAACATAAGCAAGTGCCGGATTCACACAATTTATTCTCCTCGCATTTTCTTGATAGTTCCAGCACAAGTGCTCTATGCAGATGGGGGAATGCAATCTTATTGAAAAATACAATATTAGTAAGATACAATTATCTTGCCGATTGATTCATTTGGTTATTTATGTTAACAAACATTTTCAATGAGATCATTGGCACGCTCACTGAAAACTGTTTACTCACAGAAGACAGCCTGACATGGCAAAAATTAATCACTTGGTCTAAATGTTGAGGCTTTCTACAGTTAAACAAGTTGCCAAAAAATGTTGCCAAAACGTTGACGCCTTCAAAAACGTCATCTCGCTATCCGGCATATTACTATTACGTAGTTTTATCACCACGGGCAAAGTTTCGAGTTAGACTTTTGTGTGCAAGAAAGCCATAATTTGTGCCCAACGATCTGCTTTCGTCTCACCCAGCTTACAATATCCGCAGTTGAAAACACATGCGGGTGTCCATATTCTCATTAATCATTAGCCAGCATGGTTCGCTGCGGCGCATCTGCAGCAAGGCGGTTCTCGTACGTCTGTGGCACCGCTTAGATCGAACACCAGCACTCTGCAGGTCGGCAGGAGAGCACAGTAAACCCTTTGCTACTGCGGGCAGCCGACTGTACTTTTTATGAGAAGGATATATATATATATATATATATATATATATATATATATATATATATATATATATATATATATATGTATATATATATATATATATATATATATATATATATATATATATATATATATATATATATATATATATATATATATATATATATTATGAAGTCTTGGTAGTCTTGGCTGCGACAGCGTTTATTTGAGGAAAGACCTCGCAAAACGAACGGGCAGAGCCAGCACACAGACGATGACGATGATGATGACCCAGAGTGGCAATGAGGGCAAAGAGACAAGCGGATGATGGTGATTGTGATTATGCGGGGACGAGGACGATGTAAGTTACAAATGCCCACACTAATTCCCCCCACTTGGAAGCGGACACCCTGGCCGCCGTAAGTCAAAGTGACGGGGAACGTCGCGTGAAAGGTTTCATGCGACAAACGTGCACAATCTCTGTGCTGCGGTAGCGGCGGTCTGTTGGGGCGACGAGGGGTGTCACACGATAATTGACCGGCGAAGTCTGTTCTAAAACAATGTATGGCCCGATGAAGCGTGGTTGGAATTTGTCACAGAGACCAGGAGTGCGAATAGGTGTCAAAAGCAGCACCTCGTCACCAGGTTGGAAAGGCATACCCACCCGGTGGGATTCGTCATAGATGATCTTCCGCTCGTGCTGTCTCGCTTCAGTATTGATGCGAGCCTGATGGCGAGACTGGGCCAGGCGGGAAATGTATTCTTCGCTAGAAGACTGACATGAATTCCCATGGCTGCTAAAAAAGGAGGCGTCGAGAAAGGTAGTCGGGGTGTGTCCGTACACGAGGTAAAACAGTGAGTAGCAAGTTGTTCGCTGAACGGCGGTGTTGTAAGCGAATGTCAGGAATGGTAAAAGAGTATCCCAGTTTTTGTGGTCGGGTTGGACGTAAACGGCTATCATGTCTGCAAGGGTTCGGTGAAATCTTTCTGTGAGACCATTTGTCTGAGGGTGGTAGCTTGAAGCTGTCTTGTGAGTAGTTCCAGAAGCGCGCAGTACTTCATTTACAACTTGTGACAGCAACACTTTGCCGCGGTCACTAAGCAGTACACGAGGAGCCCCATGACGCAGTATTATTGCGTGAAGAATAAAGTCTGCAACTTCCACAGCTGAGCCTGTAATAACAGAGGAAGTCTCAGCGTAGCGTGTGAGGTGGTCCACGGCAGTCACTATCCATCGTTTGCCAGCAGATGTGAGGGGGAGAGGCCCGTAAAGGTCAACACCTACAACCTCGAACGGTATTGAAGCGCACAGAAGTGGCTGTAGAGGTCCAGCAGGTGCCGACGTGGGGAGTTTACGACGCTGGCATGGGTAGCAGGAACCGACGTACCGAGCTACACTAGAAGAAAGGCCAGGCCAGTATTAACGACATCGAATGCGGTCAAGAGTTTTTTAAAACCAAGATGACCAGCAGTCAAGTCGTCATGGAAGGCTTCGAGCACCTGAAGTCGAAGAGAGCGTGGCAGTACAGGAACCCAGCGCTGACCGTCAGGGTGGTAGACGTGGTGGTAGAGAACCCCATTGTCCAGCTTAAAGTGCAGGAGTTGACGATGGAGTCGCGCGTTTCGTGGATGAGAAACTCCCGAAAGGTGGTCCATGATGCGTCTGCAGTATGAATCGGACCGCTGGCGGGAGATAAATGTTGGCTCGTCGTCCGAAAAGGGTTGCGTTTTTGATGCGAGCGTATGAACTTTGGTAGATGTGGCGGTTGAGTTCTCACCAACGCTCATATGGGTAGTTGGAAGCGGGCAACGAGATAAAGCATCGGCGTCTTGATGTTTTCTGCCTGACTTGTAAGTTATGTCAAAGTCGTACTCCTGCAAGCGTAGTATCCACTGACCTAAGCGTCCGGACAAGTTCTTCAGTGTAGAAAGCCAACATAAGGCATGGTGGTCCGTAATGATTGTGAAGTGACGGCCGTGGAGATAGGGACGGAACTTCTGGACCGACCAAACCACAGCCAAACACTCTTGCTCAGTTATAGTGTAGTTCTTTTCAGCGGCGGTGAGTACGCGACTGGCATATGCAACAACTTTCTCTAGGGAAGACTTGTCGCGTTGTAGAAGAACGGCTCCTATACCAAGGCCGCTAGCGTCGGTACGAAGGATAGTCGGGGCGGCTTCGTCAAAGTGGCAGAGAAGAGGTTCAGACGTGAGTGCCCGCTTCAACAGGTCGAATGCTGTTTGGCATTCTTGAGACCACAGAAAGGGGACGTTGGAAGCAAGTAGTTGGTGTAATGGAGCAGCAATAGAAGCAAAGTTCTGGATAAACCGGCGAAAATAGGAGGTGAGGCCAAGGACACTGCGAAGCTCCTTTGGTTTTTCGGGGCGCGGAAAGTGAAGGACTGCAGAAATCTTGTCAGGGTCGGGCCGGATGCCATCTTTGCTAACGACGTGTCCTAAGACCTTGATAGATTTGCTAGCGAAAGAGCATTTCTTCGTGTTTATTTGAAGCCCGGCGCCGGCAAGGCCCGTCAAAACTTGATCCAATCGTTCTAGGTGCTCAGGAAACGTTGACGAAAAGATAATAATGTCGTCCAGGTAGCAAAGGCAACTTTTCCATTTCAGGCCGCGCAGCACGGTATCTATCATGCGCTCAAAAGTCGCGGGTGCGTTGCAGAGCCCGAAAGGCATCACGTTGAATTCATATAGCCCGTCGGGGGTTGCGAATGCCGTTTTCTCCTTATCGTCTTCATGCATGGGGATCTGCCAGTACCCAGAACGCAAGTCGATGCTTGAAAAAAATTCCGCGCCTTGTAGGGAATCAAGGGCGTCGTCAATGCGTGGCATAGGGTACACGTTCTTGCGTGTGATCTTATTGAGCGCCCGGTAGTCCACGCAAAACCGCACAGAGCCATCCTTTTTATGGACCAAAACAATAGGAGACGACCAAGGGCTAGATGAGGGACGGATGACTTCCCGTTTAAGCATGTCCGCAACGTTTTCTTCTATAATTTTTCTTTCAGTTAGAGACACGCGGTAGGGTCGGCGGTGTACAATAGATGTCCCAACAGTTTGAATTCGATGTGCTGTAGTATTAGTGTGGCCCAGCTTTGACGAGCAAATATCGAAAGAATTTGCATGTTTCTGTAACAATGCGAGCAGCTGCTGCCTCTGTGAATATGTCAATTCGCTGCTGATAGTGGTGGTAAAGGCGGAGGAAGAAACATGCTCACCGAGGCAAGGTTCTTTGGATGCGATGGCCTGAAGTGGCGTGACGAGTACAGGCTCGAAGTCAGCAACACGGGCCACTGTAGTGCCCTGTGGTAGTAAGATCTTCTCCGGTGTAGAGTTGACAGCGGTGACAAGTGCCGAGCCATTGCAAAAACGAACGACACCGGACGGAAGAACTATACCTTTGCGAACACAAAGTGGTGACGGTGAGACCAATACATCCCTGTGATAGATGTCGTTGGACGTAATGCTGACAATTCGCTCTTGTAGTGGCGGGAGTTCGATGTCTTTCGCAGCGACCAGACGAAGTGGCTTCTGATTATCGTCGTCAAGCATGTAGTCGGTGTCTGCGAGATGAACGACGCGTTGTCCACAACAAATCGCCGCGGAAGCAGATGATAGAAAATCCCACCCTAAAATTAGTTGGTGAGAGCAGCGAGAAAGGACAGCAAACTGGACATGATGGCGGATGGCTTCGATGAAAACACGCACAGTACAAAGCGCGGAAGGGCGAATGATTTTCCCCTGGGCAGCAACTAACGTGGGGCCATCGTAAGGCGTCATTACTTTCCCTAAATGTTCACACAAATCAGCACGTATCACAGACAATGTCGCACCTGTGTCCACCAAAGCATCGACTCGCACTCCTTCCACTTCCACAGAAACCATGTTACACGGGCCTAATGAAAGAATTTCAGTTCTTATTCCGAATGCAGTTTTTCCTCCACAAACTGCATCACTTAGTTTTCCGAATGAATATCAGAGGTGAATGAGGCGGGCCGAAGCGGAGAAGTGGAACGGCGGAAGGGCGAAGGCGAGCGGCGTCTCGGGTTTCGGCTGTTTCGTGGTGCAGTCGATGCAGGAGGAGATGGAGACTGGTGCGGGGGAGACGAATAACGCCGACCTTGATAAGACGGCCCGGTGTTCAAATCCCGTTCAGGCACATCGTTCCGACGCTCATCTTGCTGGCGCTTTTGGCAGAAACGAGATATGTGGCCGCGATAGCCACAGTAGTAGCATACAGGGCGAGACGAGTGCCACGGTGGGGAATAGAAGGCATTCGGGGCACGTGGAGATAGCGTGGTCAGGTGGGCCGAAGGGTCAGGGGCCACGGAATGGTAGTTCACCGGGGTAGCGGCAGCAACTGACGCGTAGGATGGACGTGGCAATGTCGTGTGGGCGTCGCTGGGAGGCACGGCAGCAACTTGAGGGTACGTGGCTATAGAGTGAGAAGCAGGTGGCTGTACGAGCGCAGAACCAGTCAGGGATGTAAGTTCCTCCCTGATGATGTCACGTAAGGGCATTCCCGAAGGCTGTGTAGGTCGCGGTGTCGGAGGTGTGAAGCCCATGGACCGCAATTATTCGCGTATAATGTCCCGGATGAGGTCACGCAGATGGCCATCTGACGTGGAGTGGTGGTCGCCGATGTCTGGTTGAAGGCGGACGGAGTCCAGCGCATCAAAGCGCTGGCATGTCGCCACAACATCAGCGATGGTAGCTGGGTTTTGCACAGCGAGGGCATTAAAGGCAACAGGCCCAATGCCTTTCAATATGTGGCGCACTTTGTCCGATTCCGGTATGGATTTATTGACACGCCGGCAGAGTGCGAGGACATCCTCGATGTATGAAGTATACGATTCACCGGGATGTTGTCGACGAGTATCGAGTGTCCTCTTCGCGACGGCGGATCGAATGTCTGGTGTCCCAAAGACGTGCCGCAGCTGCTGCTGGAAGGTAGCCCAGTCGGGTAAGTCAACGACGTGGTTAAAATACCATGTCTTCACGACTCCGACCAGATAAAAAGGCACGTAACGAAGTTTGGCGGCCACGTCCCACCTATTAGCGGCACTTACGTGGTCGTAGTCATCAAGCCAGTCTTCTACGTCTTCTCCCCGAAGACCAGCGAAGAGCGGGGGTTCCCGCTGATGTCCGTGTATGTAAGTAGGAGGGGCAGCTTGCGGTGGTGCGTGGTTGATGACATCAGTGCCGGCAGGCTCGGTCTGGGACATGCTGCCGGACTGTGGGCGCAAGCGGCGGCCTGAACGAAGCTCCAGGGGGTATAGCGGGCTGCGGGAGGTCACAGGACCGAAAATCCACCTCCACCACGTATGAAGTCTTGGTAGTCTTGGCTGCGACAGCGTTTATTTGAGGAAAGACCTCGCAAAACGAACGGGCAGAGCCAGCACACAGACGATGACGATGATGATGACCCAGAGTGGCAATGAGGGCAAAGAGACAAGCGGATGATGGTGATTGTGATTATTCAGGGATGAGGACGATGTAAGTTACAAATGCCCACAATATATATATATATATATATATATATATATATATAACTCATCCCCTGATGAAGGGAGGTCCCCTCCCGAAACTGTTGGGAAATAAATATATTTATTCTTGTTGACAACGCTCCCGTTGTGCCATATCCCATACCTTCACGAAGACTAACTGGCCCATTGAATTATTACTCCCACTATATATATATATATATATATATATATATATATATATATATATATATATATATGAGAGGAAAAAAATTACAGCATATCCATGGAGTGAATGAAGACTAGTGGGGCGAAGCTTCAAATGGTTTTATGGTCGAACCGTGAATCATTCGTCCATCTGTCCATCCGTCCATTCATACAATTTCAAGCTGCACTCCGATCTTATCAAGGTACGTTTTATACTTGCAAATTATGGATTGCGCAAGAGAACTCGTCAATGTCTTATCTTTCCTTATCTTGACGCTTACTGCCCGGAAGTTTATTTTCTCGACCAGTTTGATTGATCGCTTTGAAGTTACACGTGCCGGTCTGGTGCTATCGTCGCATAAAGGTTTGCGTCAAGGAGACGTGAATATTATACGTGCCAAATCGCTCGCGTGGGATGCGATGCCAGAAGAGTTCTTGAAGGTGCAGTTTTATCTTGAAAGGCGATACGAAAAGACACCCATTTCCGGCCACAAGAAGTCGTGAGCCGTTCAGGGCAGAAAGATAAAAATCAAATGGCACCAGACATGAACAATTTCTTTGGCTCGAGTTGACTTCAACTCGGCAAAAGAATTTTCACACAGTGAATACGAGCCAAGAGCTTTATGTGGTTGGCTCGTGATAATCTGAATATTTTCACGATTGTTTTTGCTTTTTTTTGTCCATATGCGGCACTCGAGATATGTTTACACGTCTACGTCATGAGAGACTACGAGCCGCCTGTGAAGGTCAGTTGTCGGGTGCCAAGAGCCACAAATCAATATCGGCCAGAATGCCAACATCCAGTTCCTCTTTTTTGTTGCATTATACTCTGGTTTCACCATATGAAAGTAAGCTTTTAAGTTAGCATTTGCAAGAGTGTTAGTGAAAATTAGAACATTAAATTGGATATTTAGGTTGACAACATGCTGTATTTATCTGTGCATTGATTGGGGAATGCGGTGTTGTTCATTGTGTCCGAGTTACATACAACATTCTCTTCCAATTGATTATTATTATTCACAGCGTTTGCTCAATAAAATACAACGATTGGACCTCCTGCTCAGTCAGCTAGCCAGTTAATTTCATCATAACTGCACCATCTAAATTAGTCATGCTGCAGAGCCGAGGATTTCGAGTACAGACCATTGATATATAGAGTCAGTAATCTCCTCTATTGCAGCTAATTAGTAGAAACTGCTGTATAAGCCGCTGGAAGTCTATTAGTAAACATACGACACAGATGTTACTTGGAAAGTTTTTAGTGAGACATTCTCCCATATCTCACCGCTGTGGTGAAGCCGACACTAGGTGGAGGAGGGGCCGTGGGGAGGGTTCAACGCGTGTGCGACATTCGTGCGTGTGTGCAGGTAGATACAGAATGCAGTGTATAAATTTCCAGAGAATTTGAGTTCCCGAATATAACGCCCATCCCTACCCTCAAGCCCCATCTCCAGCTACACCAGGACATTGTGGGATGTTGGGCTGTTGCTGTTGACAGATATTATTGGGGTGTTTGTATAGAAAGAACATTATTAGGAAACATGCAAATAAAGCTGATAATGCAGGAAATACAAAAATAAGGGAAAGTGTTGCCAGGTTTAGAAAAGTAGGCGAATAAAAAATATGAAATTCAGGTTCTTTTCTCTTCTGCTTAACTAATATTTCTCTTTCGCTTCCTCGGTTACAATAAATAAAAGCACTAAAAATTCAACTTGCCTGGGATGAAGATCAAATAGCAGAAAACACCAGTCAAGAACAATGAAACGAAAAATCACAGCTGTAAAAAAACGACGTGAACAAAAAAAAGCGCAAACGCTCAATTGAAATCGGTCTTATTCGTTCTTGAATCCTCGCGTAGCCTGCGAATTCTTCGTTCGCTATTTGAGTGGCTGTGAAACCAAACCCGCCGATTCCCTCGAATGATTTCAAGCAGCCTTAAGCATATATCAACGATAGCTACGAACATAACAGGTCCTAAGCAAAGTAGAGCTTCATACCCTAAACAGCCTTCGAACAGGCTGCGTGGTGGCTCAGAGAGCCAACGGAAGCACAAGCCATAGCCGTTCGGAGAGCCGCGATGCGCAAGAGCAAGCTGTAGAACTCTCGGAACGCATCCAGAGTGGTTTCATAAAAAATTGCTCGATTCAATTTTGTATTTTCAAGTTCCACTTGCCACTTACCACTCCGTATTACCGAGTGGTAAGTGGCAGTGGTATTACGACCGGCGAGAATGAAATCACAGAGAGAGTGATAAAGCAAGACTTGTTTGTCCAACCGAACAAAACTGCTCAGTGTTTTATTGGCGCAGCTGTAAACAAGCTGCTCCTTGTCTTTTACTTATTTTTTTTTGTGCATTGTACGGGATTCTCCTCTTCTCAATTCACTCGAGTTAAGGATAAACAGACCAGCCAATCGGCGTCTCGATGAAGCCGATATAAAGTGAATTTTGTTGTCGCATGCGTGACGGAAGGCAATAAAATGCTAATCGGTTTATAGCGAAGTTCTCTTTCTGTCACGATGATCTCCAGGTTTTGTTTACGGAGCATGCGATCGAGACAGCTTGGTGCGGCACGAGTGTAAGTGAAAGGTGAAGGGCAATCTTGTATGTGTGCTGGTTCGAGACAGGGATAATGTTTGGAAGGCAGCGTTGACTTGGCACATACGCCCTATTTTGTGGTCCATCGCCCTGCTGCTTCAGACTCCTTCGAGATGATGACGAAAGGTTCGGTATAAAAGTCAGCCTGTTTCTGCACCACCAAAAGCCACGCGTGTAGTCCGTATTCACAGGTGAACAGGAACGAAAAGAAACCTTAAAGCGGCGTGCCCGCAGAGAAGATTGAAATAGTGCAATCTTTCCGACAATGCTGGCTCAACTCTCCTGATGTCATCACATTCACATGATTGTCTGTATTGTATCATCTCCCTGCCATCCCCACTTCTCTGTTTATGTGATTCCTCAAGAGAAAAAAAGATAAATGTGAGCCCCGTAACTGTCTGCATCAGAGTGCGACACCTCAACAGTAGCTCACAAGGGATGGGGGGGGGGGGGGAAATTGAAAGGATAGGATTAAAATGTAAAGAGATAGAGAGAGGAAGGAAAGAGCGAGGCGCAGGGACAGCGAACGACAGGAAACGACGGAAGTAAAGAGGAGATAGTAAAGATGGACACGGTCGCAGCTGTCCGAGGACAGGGAACTACTCGCCGAGATCTCTTGTAGGCGTCCAGAGATGGCGTAGGGTGAGCCCAGTCGGCCAGAGAAGCCCTGTCGTCGGAGATCGCGAGGGCACAACCAGTCGGCACGGAATCCAATGAGCGAGTCCACTTCTCTGTTTAAGGAACATGCATGTTATGCACATAAGCGTTCGCAGTCTACCCCTTCAGGGGGATTGGGGGGTTGTTTTTCGTAGCGCCTCCCCCTCCCCCTTGTAAAGTTAGTCTATGGGGCAGGCTTTGTGATCCCCCATCCCGTTATGTGACTCGAAGGCACCGCTGCTCCCTGCCTCCCCCTTCTTGTGGACGCCTGTGGTAATGATCGACTCGTGAAACTGAGGCGTTCGAAAAACATGTGCCGTACTTTAGATTGGAGGATTCCTTGGCTATAGAATAAATGAACCATGGTATGGCATACGTTTAGGTTGGGATTCGTTGTTAAACAGCAAGAAAATAAACAATGAACTGAGTCTTCATCTGTCAGTTATTCCCTCCCGGCTCCCTTTCCACCCATTCTTTGTATATATTTTTGCGCTACTTAAAAAGATATCCTCATCATCAATGAAGACCCCTGAGATCTCCGTAGATAAACAAAATAAACCAGAGTCCCCCCCCCCCCCCCGCCCTCTTTTTTTGTTGGTGCTTTCAACCATATGCCAGCTGCCTTCGATAGCGATATGCCTAAGATGAGGACACGATGAAAATTTCTGTTATCAACTGCGATTGTGTCTTACAATCTTTTCGGAAATATGCGCACCTGAGTCTCAACGTCCTCTTAGAAAAACGCAGAATGCAGTGTCATAAAACTTTTTTTTTGCATTTAAAGCCTTTCGAAACTTTTTATAAATATCCAACTCAAATTTTCATGTAAGCTTTTCTTTCAAATACTTTCGCTTATGCTCACCCGCATCTCTCCAAAGCGTGTTTCTTTCTCTTTCTATATATAAATATACAGCACATCCAGCAATATTCCTCGCCAGTATGAAAATGAATATTATTCTGGTGGCCACAGCCGGTGCCATTACGTGGTTTAGAATGGGTTAAGTCTTAAGAGTTTTAAATCTGGTCGTGGCGGGATCTGATTGACGCTTGATTATTATGTGTGTTGTTTATAGCAGAATCGAGACTGAACATGACCAAGTTAATCTAAACAACAATCTTCAAAGAATAAAGGATTGGTGCGAAGAATGGCAAATGAGTTTGAACACAGAAAAAACAGTCTTTATGACTATAACTAGAAAGAAAGCACCTCTACATTACAACTACCAGATTGGCGATGCTTTCCTTAAGCGTGTACAAAACTATAAATATCTTGGTTTATCGTTCACGCCCGACCTCCGGTGGAACACTCATATTGATAATGTATGCTCTAGGGCTACCAAAACACTGTATAGCCTTAGACGTAACCTTTATACCGCCCCATCTGATATAATGTGTCTTGCTTACAAAACCCTTGTCAGACCTATTATCGAATATTCTAAAATTGTCTGGGACCCTTACACAAAGACAAACTGCAATAAAATAGCAAAAATAGAGCGACTTGGTGCGATATTTATTTTTAATAAATATCGCCGACATCATTCACCTACTGAACTTTGTAAAAAAGCTGGACTGGATAGTCCTGAACTTAGGACGAGCATTGAGCGCCTGAAGTTCCTCTTCCAGCTAATTCATAATTATTTTAAACTAAACTATTCAGATTGCTTCCAGGTCAGCCCACAAGAACACTCCAGACATCCTCATAATATGTACATACCACTCCTAGTCCCACGTAACGATTGCTTTAAGTTCAGTTACTTTCCACATGCTATTGAAGATTGGAATATGCTGCCAGAGTCTATAATTGGTTGTTCCTCGCTTACATCATATGAACAGAATCTAAAACGTTTATTTCTTGAATAACAGTGACGTGCGTGTGTACTTTTTGTTGGTTGCATGAGACTGCAGTAGTTGTCTTTCAAATCTTCAGCGCGGTGCAAAAGTGCCGCCTCAAGTGCGTCATGTGCTGTTCTGAGCGTATGTATTGCATCGCATGTGTGTTCCATTTCTTGTTATGTATAACTTCGAGTTGCTGTTCACAATAATACCGAGAAATTTTCTCGAGACCTGTACGGTACTTCTTTTTCGCAAATAATTGTTTGTACTTCCACCCTGTAACGGCCCACTTCTGGGCTAACAGTATAAATAAATGAAAATGAAAAAATGACGCGCTTGAAAACATTTCATGCTCTCAAAAAAATTGTGAAAAAAAAAAACTCCCGAGCATTTCCCCGCGGGCGAACATGGTTAAGTGCGAATTCACGGGGTGATGCTATGAGGGGTATTACTTAATTCGCACTATTATATTTATTAATCACACTATGGTGCCTTTATGGTGTAATGGTTCCTGGGATTCGCAATTTGATCACACGGGGGAGTTTACGTTAACTCACTGGCGAATGCCAACGGATTTTAACTTTACTCCCCCTCGGTGCCACGGACGCGACACCGATATCAGCGTCGCGTCCGTGGCTTATTCGGTAGAGCGTCGCACTGCGGCCCGCCAAGTCCTCTTTCTTTTAAAGCTAGAGAGAAGACTGCGGACGCCGCCGACGGCGGTGGATGGTTTGTGGTCGCTTATAAAGTGTATTCACACTTAAAAGCACATGAGCTTACGAATTAAACGTCAGGTGATGCGAAAGTACCTTGAGGTTGCAATCTTAGTTGTTAAAATATGCCGAAACCTTTGCAGAATGTCTTTCTCCCCTTGTCATAGCAAATGAAATTTTAGACAAAAATTACCTACAATGCACCAGCTCGCCCAACAAGAAGGTCTAAAAATAAGATTAGATCTGGTTCACTAAAAACAGCAAATGCATACATAGATATTGAATTGATTGATTTGTGGGGTTTAACGTCCCAAAACCACTATTTAATTATGAGAGACGCCGTATTGAAGGGCTCCGGAAATTTTGAACGCCTGGGGTTTTTTAACGTGCACCCAAATCTGAGTACACGGGCCTACAACATTTCCGCCTCCATCGGAAATGCGTAGATATTTAATAAGCCATCTAATTAGACGCACAAGTGTGCATTCTTCTCAGAGGTCCTACCACCACCATTTCGAATTTCACTCCACCACCGACCAAGAACTCCCTTCCTCAACCTTCTGCGATTATCTTTCATGGTCAAGGTGACACTTGCCCGCAGTGCCCGACACATTCCCGCAATTTCGGGCTTGCGCAAGCCGTAAAACTTTTTCCGTCGTACAATAATGCCCTCGAACGCTTCATACCTCTCCGGTATACTCTTCCGCCCACGTAGTCTAATACACGCGTTGTAGCTTTGAAGGCTGCTCTTCGAGCGTGACGACTAGGCCCGAGTTGGCGATGAGTGGTGGCGAATCCTTCGAGCGTGGAGAAATTTTAATATGCGGCACTGCACGCCTCCCTTGAACTGAAGGTGCAAGCTGTGCGTGGGAGATACACGTGCGAGTGGGGCTCGTTGTGAGTTGTATCCGAGTGCCGTTCGCATTCCTCGCTTCGTACGCTATACGTATACAATTCCTACGCTAATGTAGCGTAACTTAAAGTTATACAGTTATAGTAATTGTTGGTATTTAACTTCCCAAAGCCATGTTGCGATTATGAAGGACGCCATACTTCAGGGCTCCTGAAATATCGACCACCTAGTCAACTTAAGTCCAGGGAGGGCCCGCCCGAAAGACATAACCGCGGTGGCCGATGAGCTACGACACTTGAGAAATACTCCTGATCATGTGCTCGCCAATGTTCTCTGAGGGAGGGGTCACCAGCCGTCGAGCTCGTGACGTCAGTGGGGAGTGAACGCCCATTGGTGTGGACCTGTATGAGCATCCGCCTTTGAGGAGAAAGTGCCGCGGGCTTTTCAAGTTGTGTCAACTCTCAGTCTCTTTAACGTGCACCTAAATATAAGCACACAGGCCTCAAACATTTCCGCCTCTACAAGAAGAGTGGCCACAGTGGCTGGGATTCAATCCCGCAACCTTCCGATCAACATTCGAACAGTATAACCACTAGACCACCGTGGCGGGTAACTAATGAGCGCGTTTAATTATGGAATACTATCGTACACTGCACAATCGAGTAATAAAGATATGCACTGACATGTAGAAAAAGACATGACTTCAATGAAGGCGATAGTTATAGCGCGAGAACAGAACGACGACAAAGAGACAAGAAGGACACGTCGTCGTTCTGTTCTCGCGCTATAATTATCGTCATGTCATACCAACTAGCCCAAACTATCACATTTCAGTAAAGGGTTGAGGTAATAATTATTTGAGAGCATGTACCGCAGAGGTTGATCACGAATACGGTTGTTTCGTTTACCTAAGGATTATTAACGCGACAACGTTAAAGATCTCGTTTCGCCGAAATTATGGCGTTGGAGTCAGCGGTTGTGAGCGAAAAATCTTTTTATGCGTGACCGAAATTGAGAACGATGCAAATAAAATAAATAATAAAATCCTGGGTCACATTGGGGATCGAACAAGGGTCGTTTGGGTCCGATTGACGATCGAGCCCTGGTCATTTTCATGGTAAGCGGATGTTCTACTAAACGGTCATGCGTCTGCTTGTGAATACAACGAAAAGAACTTCAAGTGCTTCGAAATGCAGAGAAAGTAGCTTTCATGATTTACAAACCCACGTATCCTGTATACACGCTTCACAATGCAACATGAAATATTGCATTATTATTAAGTGTTACAATTAGGCGCCCATTGCCAGCGGGCGTCTTAATATGTGATTATCATAATGACTTCATAGTTTAAAGGCAGCAGCCCACTGCAAAAGGCACACACGTTACTGCACCGTTAAGGCTACGTAGTGGGTTCATAAGAAGTTAGAAAAGATTTCATACTCTAACCCCCGTATTCAGAAAGGCTACTTGACTTGAACTTGACTTGCCCCCGACTTTAACGGAGCACAAACGCATTTCAAACGGGCTGTCATTAAGTATAGTGCCAAGGCAGCAAAAACGCACAGACGCGTTTCAAACACTCTGCATCGAAGGTGGTTTCAAGTCAAGTTCGATTCAAGAAGCGTTTCTGAATACGGGGGTTAGTTACCCCTGTATTCAGAGCAAATTACGCCTCTCTTACAAAGCGCGGCTGCTCCGTCTGTACTAAAATATATAGGATATATGCACAAGAAACGAAAGCACAAGAAACGAAAGGTGACACTGCACGACCGGTTCAGCGTACTATGATCGCTACTTTCAGTGTATGAAACCTCACCGCGCATATATTCGTCCAATTACTAAATTTTATTTCCCCCTGATCAAACTGGCATACCGCATTGAGACTAAAGCCACGTGTAAGACACCGTGAGTGGCACTGACTGCGCGTGACATATTTATTTATATTTATTTATTTACAAGATACTGCAGGCATGGAGCCCAAGCAAGAATGGTACAGACAGTAAGGCAATCAAGCCAAGCATCACACAGCATACAATAATCCAATCATCACACACATACAACAATAATGCAACCAAGCTTATCATAACAGCAATGAATTAAGTGGGATTGCGAGAATCGCATTTGCGAGAATCGCAAAGGGAAAGCAACATGGCACTGAAAGTAAGCAATCAACAAAAAGGATCAGTGGATAATAAAACTGCAAAACATTTTTACATCCTCAGGAAAACATGTGCGTCAATAGAATCTGTCGACAGCAGGGCAGCAAACGGTAAATTGTTCCACTCACTGATGGTGCGCGGGAAAAACGAAAATTCGAAGACATTAGTTTTGGCGAAAAACGGAGTTAAGGCAAGAGAGTGTGAGTGACGACCACGCCGTGTTTCCAGGCGACTAATGTATGGGCTGTGATCAAATAAGAGCTTCCGGTTAACTAATTGGTAAAGTAATTTTAGCCTAAATGATTTACGTCGTGATTCTAATGTTGAGATACCATGTCTTTCCATCAGGGCAGAAACGTCATCGTACCCATTTCTCCTGGTTTCTCGTACATACTTCCTCGAGTAAGCTCATGTATGGCTTGCAACTCTGTGTAGACTAGCATGCCTTGTTGCAGTAGATGTGTGCGCACCGAGAAATAGTTCGGAGTCGTTATAGGCATCGTTACGTAAGCTTTTTTCTTTGTTTTAGAATGAGTAACACATGACGAGGCTTTGTAGATTGAATATATCAATAACTGAGATGGACGCTAATGTGGCGTTTAATTCAAAATGTAAGTGTTGTTGTCTTCATTTTGAGTTTTACGTCTGCCATTCGCCCCACGCAGCAAGCGCGGCCCACACGTGCAATTGCAATCGCGATGGTTTAACTATGTATAACATAGTGTACTAGAACAACAAAGAAAAGTTGATGGCCAGACTTCTCGCTTAAATTCGTCCTCGATGCAAGCTGTTATAGTGAACTTCTATTTCACTGTAACGCTACATACGAAACCTAGTATAGTTCAACCCCCATAGCCGTCGCTGTTTCCCAGAAGTCGTGATATTCTGAAGACGAGGTGTCCCTTGCGAGACGTCGGTATCGGGAGACCTGTCTCATTTCGAATAAAAAGGAGGAAAGAAGCACAAAATAATCAAGAGTTGCAACTCGAGAGAGCGACAGCTAACTTGATATACGAGAAGAACGAAAATGATGGTGCACGGAACGGCGTCGACATTAAACACGAAAAAAAAAAGTAGAAAGAGGGTGACAGCGGCTGGTGATGGCACTTTCAAAACGTGGTGAAGTGTCACAAGTCACAGGCATGCAGGCATGTATGCAAAGAAATACAGTGACAGACAATACGAATACAAACGAACCTTGCATTGGACGTGTGGTTTTTTTCATCTGTCTGTATACAGTTTTCTGGTTACTATACACTTCTGTCAAGTATATCATATTTCTATAAACGTGTCCATGACACTGAAAAGTGGGTGAAGTGTTTGACCGATCCAATATTAACCTGCATTTATACCAAAGAAAGTGAAACCGAAAAGAGAAAAAAAAAACACAAAAGATGTATACTTAGCTCTTAGTTCTGCTTTGTTCTCGATCGAATTCGGCAGCGGAGTTAAATGTTTAGCGTCGGTATTATTCAGTATAACACTCGACAGTGTTAAGTGCTTGCTTAATAGCTCGTTGTTTTCGTACGCCACCCTCGTTACAAAGCTTTTATAATATCAACCTAGTTATTTATGCGCATATGAACTTGTACTTGTCGTAATAGTAAACTCAAATTGAAATTCAATTTGATTCTTGATTTGGAACCACACAGCTATTATTAATAGGAATGCAAATATCAAGCTCGGTGGTTTCCACTTCGTGAATGGCTTTTTGCAAGCTATCAGTATATGTTCTAGTCGCCATGTTTCAAAAATCACATAATGTTGGCGGCGCAGACAAAGGTGAATTCACATTCATATGAATGAGGAATCGAGCGCAGTTTGTCACATAACTGGAGCTTCTCTGAAATGGCAGGCATGAAGAGAATAAATGCGGAGGGGAACTACAGAGACACTAAACAACTCGTGTCTGACCTTTTACCTCTCAAATTTCAGACTTGAATGACGTCTGTAGAGCAGTAGGTTCTGCAGAAATACGCGCGGAAGCATTTCGACACGGTAACTTCGTATATGAGAGACACACATGTCACGAAAATTCGTGAATACTCTCGCGAAGAAAAAGAATAATGAACCGCCCTATATGAAACAAATTCAGTTTCGCGCAGCCCTCCCCGTCGCCCCACTTGTTTTGATGCGAAATGAAAACGGGGCCGTCTCCGCAGCAGGTCGAAGTGATTGAACAGAGTTGACACATAGGAGGACCAAGGCGAAGCAGGATTGTCTATAAACGGTAAGTACTCTTCCGAACTTCATCAGATGAAATCGAGGCGTCACCGAGTCCGAAATTTCGACTGTCTGTACGGCATAAAGTGAACATCAAGCACCCATTCGGCTCGGTGATGCAGTACGCAGAGGACGAGATTTCCAAACTGTCGCCCAAGCAGCAGTATATACATTCCCGGCATGGGTCCAAGGGAAGCTCGTATCCATAACGAATGGAGGAAGTATAAAAAGGTGAGGACTATCTGCGACAGATGGCGGGTCGTCGGCTACGATCGCTTCCCTCTGCGACCATGTGTCGAAAACGCACTCTGTGTCACCCAGTTGAGACAATTGCATTTCTCATCTCAAGAGAAACGTCGAGAGCATGAGGGGAAAGAAACTTACGGAAAGCTTTCGAATTTGTGGCAGCAGGGCACCAGAAAGAAAAGGACTTTCAATGAGCAGCCGTGGAGACGATACGCGCAGTCCAAGCGATGGCTTTTGAGGTTGTTGTGGCCTACATATTCCATTAGTTACAGCAAAGTACAACCCTCCTGCCATGATATGAATAAAATCTCAAAATTCCAAACTTTTTGAGGCTAATTCGGTCTCTCTCTCTCTCTTTTTTTTTCAGCTAAAACTGACTCTACTGAACTGCACCAGGTTGCATTTTTTCGCTGCTCTTTTCTCTCTAAGTCAAATCTTGTTTGTCTTGTTTATTCAGGAAGTCGGATACATTTCAGTCGAAGCTGTTTACGATATTCCAATATCAATCTCAGCAGGTGGCCCATTTTCTATCCCGTTAGCACAACAAGGATCGTAACAAAAGCCAGCGTAGGAGAGGTGATTTGTTACTTTCCTAAATGGCAATGGTGGTAAGGCTAATTAGAGCATGCTTAAAAATATCTCACGAACTCCTTGTCAAATTATATTACTAAAATAAAATAAAATTTAAAAACTAAATGCTTTAATATCAAAACATCCTGACACACAAAGTATTGAAAATGGCAGATATATATATATATATATATATATATATATATATATATATATATATATATATATATATATATATATATACTGCAGTAGATCCTCCGTGAGCGGTCACAACGTGGTTTATTTCGACGTTTCGGCCTAGAGTCTGGCCTTCATTGCGCATCCTGATGAAGGCCTGACTCTAGGCCGAAACGTCGAAATAAACCACGTTGTGACCACTCACGGAGGATCTACTGGACTACGCTACGGCCACTCAACCACCATGCCTGCCTATATAACCATTTCGTGCAGACAGAAAATGGTCCGACACCCGAGTATTACTGTAGCCAAAGAGTCCCGCAAAGCGGAGTGCTAAGCCAGACGCTGTTCAACCTAACACTCATTGGACTAGTTGGCAAGCAACCAAGCAGTGTACGACTTTCTATTTATGCTGATGACATCTGTGTGTGGACATCAGGTGTGACTCGACTTCAACTTCGCGCTCGACTTCAGAAGGCAGCATCAGTGACATCGCACAACCTACGTGAACAAGGGCTCGAAATTGCAAGTGGAAAGTGTGTACTTATGACTTTCACAAGAAAACCAATGTCCGCTTACGGTATATCAATTAACGAGCAGTTGGTGTCATGCAGCCGGAGTCACAGGTTCTTGGGAGTCGTAATCGACCGAAACATGCCTTGGACCCCACACGTAAACTACGTGAAAAAGTGGCTGACCAAGATTTGTCACTTGTTCAGGTTTCCTGTCAGGAAAAATTTAGGAATGTCTGTCGAGTCTATGTTACAGCTGTACAAGGTATTATTTATTGAATTCCTGCGGTACAGCCTGCCTGTTATATCTAACACGTGCAAAACAAACCTGCGCACAATCCAAAATATTCAAGCCCAGGCGCTTAGGATATGCCTTGGTTTACCCCGCTGCGCATCGACAGCTGAAACAATTGCCATTGCACAGGACTGCTCGATCATGACGCACATCACCATCGAAACGATGCGTACGTACCTCAGGCAACATGCTAGGAATCCTTCCCTCCACTTGGCAACCCTCGCTACTGAGAGGCCCTGCACGAAATTTAGTGCAATTGTCTGTGCACATCGTACGTCGTTTACGTCAGGTTTTACGCCTGCTGGAAAATTGGTGTATCCTCCATGGTGCCTGACACTTCCGCAAGTACGTCTTTCGATTCCAGTAACACAGAAAAAAATCAAATTTGCCTTTGTCAGCCCTAAAACAATTGAGCTTGCACCTCATGCAGGAAATGTACAATAACCACGTGCACATACACACCGATGGTTCAACCACAGCATCTGGTTCTGTTGGTGCAGTGGTGATTCCAGCTAGAGGAATCACTCTGCGAATCAGGCTGTCACACGTCACTGCGTCTACGGCGGCAGAACTTGCGGCTTTGCGTGACGCCCTAGAGTACATTAAATCCCAGAGACCGAGTAAATGGGCTGTGTTTTCCGACTCGAAATCGGCCCTACAGAGCATGCAGTCGGTCCTTCGACGAGGTTGCCATGAACAGTTAACTTACGAGGTTGTCAAGCTTCTTCACCACGTCATAGAAACAGGCCACGAGGTCAAGTTTCAGTGGCTTCCTGGCCATTGTGGGATCAGTGGCAATGATTCCGCAGACAACGCGGCTCACACATCGCACCAAGAAAAGCACACCCTTCCGATTCCTTTGTCAAGGACTGACGCTGCACAGCAACGTCGTCACCTGGCACGTAGTTTGTCTGCTGGAGTGGAACACCCCAAACATAAGACATACGAGACTCTACCAAATAAACCCTCGAATGGAACTTCAACCTCCTTCCGGACTTCGTCGACGTGAAGCTTCGCTTTTTTGTCACCTTTGGTCGGGGGTTGCCTTCACAAAAGCATATACAACCCTCATCGGATTGACCGACAATGCGGAATGCGATGTCTGCTGCACCAAAGAAGACATCGACCATCTGATATGCCATTGCCCTCGATTTGCCTCTGAAAGACAGAAGCTTTCGGACGCATTGCGACAATTGGACGATCGGCCACTCTCTATGCAGATGCTACTGGAACACCGTCCTCGCCTTTCGTCGGCTCAAAAAGCAGTCAAAACTGTCTTGTGCGTTTTGAGGACCACAAGCCTACGTGACCACCTTTATCTTTTGTGTAGTGCCATCGATGCATACGCGTGAGCCCATTGGCTGGCAATCCTTTTTTTCGCTCTTTCTCTTCTCTTTCGTCTCTCTCATCTTTATGCCCCCTTCCCATTCCCCCAGTGTAGGGTAGTAAACCAGGCATGTGCCTGGTTAACCTTCCTCTCTGCCTTCTCTCTCGTTGTTCACCCCCCCCTCCTTTTATGTTAGGTCTCAATAATATTGTGTAAAACACGGAAAAACGAGCCCTTAAGTATACAATTCTTTCCTCAGTTCATTAACGAGGGTTTCTTACTGGCAGAATTGGTGCCTTTACGAGGGATTATTGGTCAGCTGCCAGCTCGTAATAAGTTCACGTGCTACGAGACGCCTAACAGGCTTATAAAGAGTGTTCCACACTCTTTATAAGCTTCAAAGACTTATAAGGGGCCCGTGTCACCGGTGTAAATGTTTGCTCTGTTTTCTTTCTTTCTTTCTTTCTTTCCTTCTTTCTTTCTTTCTTTCTTTCTTTCTTTCTTTCTTTCTTTCTTTCTTTCTTTCTTGCTTTCGTTCTTTCTATGTTTCTATGTTTTCTTTCTTTTTTCTCTTTCTTTCTTTTCTTTCTTTTTCTTTTTTCTATCTATCTATCTATCTATCTATCTATCTATCTATCTATCTATCTATCTATCTATCTATCTATCTATCTATCTATCTATCTATCTATCTATCTATCTATCTATCTATCTATCTATCTATCTATCTATCTATCTATCTATCTATCTATCTATCTATCTATCTATCTATCTATCTATCTATCTATCTTTCTTTCTTTCTTTCTTTCTTTTCCGTGCCCATCGTGTTTACAAAAGGCACACTGAACTTCCTCGTTGATTGAGCACCAGCATATTGTTGCGTTCACCCGGACATTGACAAACCGCTTGCTACTAACATATTTTAATGATTCGCCTCTTCGTTCACTGCATATGGCAAATGTTCGCATTTCTACGCCGTCGTCTGTATCGAAAAGGTACAACACCATCTACGTCACCCCCTCCCGCTTTTTTCTCTGCGTGTAACATGACTCTCGGGGGAAGCACTCATCCTAATCTTCTCACAATATGGCCTCCCTTTCCTTCCCCCCTCATCACTAGTTTATCGGAGCAGTCGTAATTGAGTCGAGATGCTAAGCATGACTAACGTTTACAACTCCCATAAAAATGGTTTTAGCGCCGTATTGCCAATCCCATAGCCAAGAGCAACGTTTGCAGGCGCACCCGGGTCGTGGTGAGAGAGAAGAAGGAAAGACGAAAAATTACGAGAAGGAAGAAAAGGAGATGTGAAGGTGGGGGAAAGGGTTAAGGACAAGATCAAATTATACTCCGACACTAGGTCTTGTTGCTCCTTTGTTGTAATCGATGCCAGGGTTCATGACCCGTTGGGTTTCGGAGAAGGAAAAAGTAACACGCCCCGAAGCGAACGAACCCGCGGTTGCCTTTGGAATGGAGAATAGATGGCAAGATGCAATGAAACACAAAATTGGAAATCCAAAATAAGGAAAAGAAGAGTGTACGGCTTGGTATCGAAAGGGGTGGTAGCAGAGTGTCGAGAATCAATTTTTCATTTGAACCTCATTGCCATGTCTGTGGCCTTAGCCTACACAGAAGGGGGAAGATAGGAGGGAAAAGGAGGGGGGCGCACCGCATTCTACGTCTACACCACAAGAAATTCGCAGGGCAGTGAACGACATCTTGGAGTCGTTATGAGACTAGTTTTGGCTCGCACTGAAAGCGTGGCTAGGGATAATTGCGCACCTCCGCTTCGTGGCGCGTTCGCACACGCGTCGACAGCGACGCTGCACAGCAGCCCCTTAGCGGAAGAGAAAATCTCTCGGCCACCTATGAAGCACGATCAGACAAGACTGGACTATGACTGAGTGTGCGCGCGTGTGTTGCCGAATGTGCTGTTTCTCTCTTCCCTCTCTGCTCTCTTTCATCTCCCCCATCCCTCCCCCATGCGCAGGGTAGCAAACCGGCTGCCTATAGGCTGGTTAACCTCCTTGCCTTTCTTTTCCTTCTATTTTCCTTCCTTCCTTCCTCTCGGCCACAAGAAATCAACCGGAAATTGGTGTTTCGAGAGAGATTTTAGCGGTGATGCTCTTTGCGTAATGGGATGATGAATGTTGTTATACCACAGCTACCGCTATACCGCGTTCTATAGCGGCGTTGTTTTGCTCCGACGTGGAAGCTTTTAATAGGCACGCGCCGCGTATTACTTAAAACCACTGATATCAGCTTCTTTCACACTCGCTCCTCGAAATCTTCTCGAATCTTTCGTCGCGGCGTCTTCAGTTAGCGTATGCACTGAACCCGAATCCTTCTTTTTTTTTAAGTTCAAAAGGCTGCTTTTTGGCATAACAAGCATTGATAAAAACGACATAAATAAACAAGTTACAGTCATGCATGAAGTTTAGCAAAGACGGGTAGAAAGGTCCTCTTATCCACTCTTGTAAGTCCGGAGGGTGACGGGAACGGTGACCCGTTGTTCTGAGATGACGAAGGTGCGCCTGCTGTAGGCCCGGGCACGACCAGAGCAAGTGTGTCACGTTCACGGCAACTAATCCTCAACCGCGGCGTTGAACTTCTTGGGTGAAGAGCGCTACGTGCCCGATAAGCCACCGGCATTACATGTCAGTGCACCGTGTAAGTCAGCTTGTAGAGCTCCTTCTCAATTTTTTTCTCTCTCTCCTGTAACTGCTTAGTTGACTTTGCCACTGTGGTGACAACGCTGACAGCTTGCGATTACAGTTACAGGAGAGAGAGAGAGTGAGAGTGAGAAAGGAAAGGCCGGGAGGTTAACCAGATATTGGCATCTGGTTTGCTACCCAGCGCTGGGGGCGGGGAAGTAGGGGCAAGAAAGAGGGGGTAGATAGAGGAAAAAAAAACGCACGCGCACTCATAAGAAAACGAAAACACACACAGGAAGGGCGTCTTAGCTACAACCATTCAGTAAGGCCGGTCGATCGCAAAAAGTGTAGTAGCGCTTTCAGGGCCCTCTTTTGTGAAGTCGCATCCTGTCGATACTGCAGAATTCCCTGCTCCGACAGAGGTTGATCATCTAATTTGTTGAGTTCCTTGCGAAGGCTAAGTCGTTGTTTACTATACGCTAGGCAGTCACAAAGAATATGTTGGATTGTTTCCTCTTTGCCACAGTGGCCACAGGCTGCGGTGTCGGCCATCCCAATGCGGAAAGCGTAGGCGTTGGTAAACGCAACGCCCAACCACAGCCTACATAACAGGGTCTGGTCTGCTCGGCAAAGCCTCGACGGGACTTGAAAACTTAGCGTAGGGTCAAGCGAGTACAGTCGGGCATGCTTGAAGCGTGGCTGATTCCATTGTGATGTGGTTTGCTGGCGAGCAAGTCTGCGGAGCTTTCGTGCATCATCTGTCCTAGAAAGTTACAGTTACAGGAAAATAATAATGTAGTTCCGAGCAGGCTACAGGATGGGCGAATGTCACTCACATAATATCGCAGTGAGTGGTCTGCAGACGTAGAAATTTTTTTCTTGGCTAACACAACTATCTGTCGAGAGAATAATACACGAAAAGAGTGAGATGAACTTGTACCATCTGAAAAGAGAGACAAGAGGAGTACGGTGGCGGCGGCAGGAGCAGGAGTAAACATATGAACAAACAAACACACAAACAAACAAACAAACAAACAAACAAACAAACAAACAAACAAACAAACAAACAAAGACAATCAATCAAACAAATAAAAATACAAACAAGCAAGAATACAAATAAATAAATAAATAAATAAATAAATAAATAAATAAATAAATAAATGAATAAATAAATATTTGACATTGGCATGTCTACGCCTACAGAGATTGCAGACTTTCAGTGCGATATTAGACAAGTGATGTTGTGCTAGTGAAAAACGCCGCGATATCGCGATGCTGCCTTCAACAAAACAAGCTGCAGTGTTTCCTGCTTGAAAAACAGCTTGATCAAGAATAGAGGCTAGGACACCATGCATAGTCAAGGCTGAGGCGAAAGTTATAACTCACGTTCTTGCGGTGCAGAATGAAACACTTTGAGAACAACGCGTCTTAAACCCCTATTTCATTCAGCCCTCTGTATACTATCTTCTCATGTTTCTGTAACAAATAAAACAGCAAGAAAACTTGTCAGGTCATTTGTTTCTATATTTTCTTGTTCATATCCTTTAGCCGTCTTAGTGCTTTGTTTGTGGGTGTGATATGCGCAACGTACTTAGGTAGACAGCGGCACTTGAAGCTCTTTAAGTGCGCGTTGAGTTTATCGGCTGTAGTCTAGGCACCGCTCTTTCATACGTTTAGGACTAGCCACTGAACGAAAGAAAAAAAAATCACGTATTATTGCATACTAAATCTGCTGCATTACTTGATTCCTTCTTAATATTCACAGCCATCTAACCTGTAATTGTAGATAATCGTCAAAGCATCGCTTTCGCGGAGTGTGCTGTCGTATACGTTGAAACACACGTTTTTCCGTAAGCGAGGCAAAAAAAAAAAACATCTGTGTCACTCATCTGGCTAGCTGATGGAAAGTGGCCTTGAATAAATAATCTAAAAGAAAGAGTAACAGCAAGAGCTGCGAGATAAATCCTAATATTAGCGTGATAGTTGGTCTGGTTACTGCTTTCCGCGTGAGATGGCGCCTTTTTTTTTTTTGCAGAAATAACTGAACGCCTATAAATTACCCGGTGCCGACCACCACTTGGAGACACGTGCGCGTGAGTGAGTGAGTGAATAAACTTTTAATGAGTCCAGCAAAACGCGATTACATGAACTGACCCGTAGAGCTAGTGAAGTGTCCACACGACGGGCCACAAAGCAAAAAGTAAGGTAATGATGCAACGTGAAGTTAGCCAAGCAGTAGGAACAGAACAGATACACTCGAGCAGAAAAGTGACACAGACAAACGACATACTTGCAGGTTGGTGAGTTTAATTTCTTGAAGGAATATAAGAAGCAAAGCAGTATAATCCTGTCGCTTCTAGGAGCACTTGAACGTGATGAATCGTCCAAGATCGTACTTAGACTGTACCAACTTGAGACGACAAGTTTATTCACACGCAAAGCTACCATTTCAAAGGTGAGACTATCGGTTAGCGCATGGCACATTTGATTGATTGATATATGGGGCTATGTGGGGCTTAACGTCCCAAAACCACCATATGAATATGAGAGACGCCGTAGTGGAGGGCTCCGGAAATTTAGACCACCTGGTTTTGTTTAACGTGCACCCGAATCTGAGCACACGGGCCTACAACATTTCCACCTCCATCAGAAATGAAGCCACCGCAGCCGGGATTTGATCGCGCGACCTGCGGATCAGCAGCCGAGTACCTTAACACTAGACCACCATGGTGGTGCAGCGTATGGCACAATAAACACGTTTAAACAAAAGCTCCAGGCCTGCGCTGATCGTCCAGCACTGTCACAGCAAAAGCTGGAAGAGCGGCCATTCAGGGCCTTCTTTAACACTCTTTGGGTAGCTGCTGCAAGCACATTTGCAGGGTACTAACTGCACCATCAATCATTGTGTAGTAGGCAGGTATTCACTTTGCCATCCTTCGTCGTTCTTGGGAGAGGCGCGGTACCCGTTGCAAACTTGCAAGGAATTTCGTCGATTTTTTTTTCATGCTCTGGCTGACGACGATGAATAATTATGCTAAAATATTTTGCAATTCGGGGCACCATCCCCGCAGTGGGCATGTGCCACGGTTACTAGGTGAACAAGATCAAGCTTTTGTAAAGGGTTGCAACAAACTTATGACCCACTCATCGCGCAATTCGCATTGTGTGATACCTGGTTGTGCCTTTGCTGTTCTAAAATGCATTATTAGTCGTATTAATAGGATTTTCCCCCAACATCAAGCCTGTCTAAGGCCAGTTTGCAAAAGAGTCCCAAGTATCGGCGTGGCTCGTTCGTAGAATAGTAAGCTGGGAAGCAGGGGACCCGGGTTCGAATCCCATTGTGTCCTTAGTGTTTCATATTTGCTGAGATTTTCGTTTCTGATGTAGTCCAAGTATAAGAGAAGAAAATCTTAGTAAACAAAAAAAAACACCAAGGACGTGGTTACGGGCGGTGGCTGCGGCGGTGGCAGACAACTACGGCGCCGCATGCGACCCATGTTGTGTTATCATAACAGCTTTCACTATAAAATGACGCTTGTTTTTGTTGCTTCTATCTTCGTGCCTCGTCTTGTATCTTGCGTGTTCACTTGCCGAGAATAAACAACGCTACTAAATAGAAACATCATTTCTAGGAAAGAGCGAGCTTCTCCCCACAAACGCTTGTGAAGCGGAAAAGATGGATTTACAGGAGCCGCCTATCCTTTCGGGCGCAATCGTGTGCACGCACACTTGCATGCGCTGGTGAAATGTCGAGAATAGTCTGGCGTAGAACATATCGTACAACACAGAGCAAAGCCTTCTTGTTACATTACGCCCCCTATCTATTGTACGTTCGTGTATGGTCAGCATGCTAACACGTTGTTCCGTACTCGAAAGATAGGAAATCGACAACAAGAGGCACATATTTGTTACATCAGGCTGCCGTCGTTCTTCTTTATATACGGGAACGTAAGGACAAAGAGAATTTATTTCAGAGAGAATGTATTGTACTTACGATCGATGATTTTCGAAACGTGTGCTCATGCATCTTAACTATCAGTTTTTGTTTGTTTTTACTTTACAACTACTATAAAGGAAATAAAACAACGCCCTCACATATAAACAAACAGAACGCCATTTCTTGTTCTAATTGCAGTTATGGCTACTTTAACGATTGATACCTAATAAAAAAAATCTGAATTACCAACGTTCTTTAGCCCGGGTATTTGACTGGGTGTTTGGAAAACAAAGTTGCGGCACCATGAAAGTGCGAAAATTCCACAATAATATGTGGCTCTGCACCCAATGTACGTGTAAGTGCCAAGAAAGTTATGTGCATTGGCTATACCGATGGTGTAACTCCACTCTGTGTACTGGACTATGTCCTTACACTCTGCTCATTTTTTACATGCCATACATCGCATATGTACACTGTACTTACAAAATATCTATATTTTTTATTCATTTAGGTTTAAAGAACCTTATGCGCCCAGGCCGTCGACATCTCCTGTGTTCGTAGGCGGCCACAATGTCTCCTGTCATCACTCGTCGCGATAAACTAAGGGGCAAATAAGGCGGCGTGTTCGCTGAGGAAAAGCTCTGGAAAACGCGCTCCCACCAGTAAGAGACAACGTCACGTGCGCTTTTCTGAGCGGCAAATGAGATGGCGCGTAGGTGCTGAAGATACCGTAAAACGTCTTTATTGATGTCTGAATGGCGAAAGAGCGCGCGGGATTAACTCCTAGTCCAGGGTTCTTCGGATGACGACAGAGACGTGTCGGGCCCGCTGTATTATGGCACAGATAACCCCGGGAGATCAATCGCAAAAGATCTGCTTCTACGATAGACGACGCCTGCGGTGAGTGATGGGTGCTGTCTGTAGCAATGTGAGGACGCTGTCCTCCCATATTCATTGCGTTGTTGCTATGGGAAACACCGGTGACCTCCCCAGCTTTCACGTTACTGGAGCTGTTTTTCTTTTCTTTTTATTTTTCTAGGCCGTTTCTTTTTTTTTTTTACGTCTTCATTACTGTCATGTTGATGGGATAGCTGGCATTATTGTAGCCTACCTTCCTGCATCCGTTTTTTGTATATAAATAAACAAACAATAAAAGGCAAATGATCGGTGCAAGACAGACAGACAGACAGACGGACAGACGGACGGACGGATGGACGAACGGACGGACGGACGGACGGACAGACAGACAGACAGACAGATGGAAGAACGTATGGACGGTCGGATGCTTCGGCCCACTAATCAGAATTCACACCGTGGAATGCTGTGATTTTGTTCTTTACAGATTTCCAAGCATACATGAAAGAATCGTCGCACTCGCAATTCACAGGATTTGTGATTGTGATACCAAAAGCAGTTCTGTACTGGAAAATGTTCTGTACCAAAAAATCGTTGAGATTAAGTACACTGGCCATGAATGAAAAAACAACAAAACAGCACAACGTATGCATTGATCACTTGAATAAGTTATATTGGCATTCCCTGGCACTTCCCATTGCTTATTCCGTTCAAGTCACGCGTTCGTCAGTAGTATTCTCTTTTACGAAAAACTGGAATCAACCAATTCCTTAAATAGACGGGCTGCAATCACTCACCTGTACCTTAAAAAAAAAAAGGGTGGGTGGAGGGGGTCTGTTGACGAGAAGTGAAATTCTCATTCCCTACAGAATGAACGCACGTCCATCGATCGTAATAACAAAGTGGTAATGGTAAAGACACAGTGGATAAAGAAATGGAGTATTCCATAACTAAATCACTGCTTATATAATGACGGAGAGAGCTCAACAACGGGAAGCTTTGCCACTCCTTCCTCACACTTCGCGCGTATGACGTCGTAACCTGCCCCCGCCGCGAAGACGTCCGCGGAATGTGTTAATGAAATATTTCGTCTTACCCGTACCAATCATACAATTCAGGAAAAGAAAGTAATGAAAAAAAAAAGAACCGACGTAGCACGTGACTTTATTGGCTCTTCGCCAGGCGAGAGGCGTTCGTTGAAAAAACGACGTTCGAGCCAAACTTCAAAATTGGGAGGAGAAGAGCACTCGGTGCGAGTTTTAAAGGCGGGAAATGGTCGATTCAGGAATGGGAGAGCCTAGAGACAGGGCCAACAAGGTCGCGGCCAATCATCGACCGAGCTATTTTTATAAAAATATCCCCCTGGACACCGAGCCGGCGCGTCTGATCGCGAAATAGACGCCATGAGTACGTGACTGCAGTGTGCGTCGATGCACACGCTAGTTTGCCGGCTCGATCTCCGGTGCGCTAAGTTGGGGCACCTATAGCTGTATATGCCACTAATGGTCACTCCAAGGTACGCTCGAAATTTAAAGAAAGGTCTGGTCCGCACAGCAAAATAAGCTTCATAGTAGCGTTTTAACCTTATTGTGTGATTGCCCAACCATTCAACAGCCCAACTATGCGTGTGCGTGGCACGCCAAAATTTCTAGGACTTTACAGCAGTATGTCGATTGAACTGCCTTTGCAGCTGAATAGAACTTGCACTTGCGTCAGAAAAATCACATTCAGACTTTTCGCAGTTACACTGCGTTGCAATTGTGCATTGAATAAGAGTATCACAGGTAAAAGGCCGTGCTTGAAATGTGGTATGACAGTAATTTCCACGTTGTCACTGTAAAAAAAAATGATAGGAGTGATATTACAGGTAAAAACATAGGACCTGGTCTGTAAAATATATAGCGCTGACTTAGCATGTACGGTGCTCATATAGCTGCAGGTGTGCATACAAAACTTCGCTCTAATTACGACATTGATGACTAAACATTGCCGGGGAAGCCCATAAATCGCAATGAATAAGTTGGCTGTTTTTTTCTACTGGCCGCTTTTGCAGCGAGGGTTAATGCGACAAAGAGCCAGCAAGTGCATAGGAATAACGGACGTGGTCACGTACAAGCAATCCGTGCTGAGTACAGCATTTATAATTACTTGATTTGATATACTCGTTCCCACCACCTTTTGAAGGTAGACCCGAGCGAGTGCACATCACTCAATCGGTTATAAGTCGAGGTAATACAGAAATGATCGTCTGCTAAAATCACGCCAGCGTGATGCACGAAGAACCAATTGATCCGGGTATGAATCAACAAGAACTTGTACGGCGTAAGCCATTCGTGCCAGTGATTCGATGACTTTTATGTACGGCATCATAATTACCTAAAGCTTCACGAATAGTTTAGCGTTGAATAATGACCTGGCTAACAATTATAAAATTGTTAAAGTAGAAAGAACGTTGATGATCAATGGTTATGATTAGTCTTAAGTACCTAGTAACTTAACTATATCACAGCATTGTATGGTTATTGGCCTATTGAAAAATATAGCTCTTCGCATGACGCTGATGCCTTCACAGAACCCAAATCCACCACCCAGCTACACGACTCAAATTTCACTTTTTACTGCATTCATTTTCACCATGTGTATGGGTGTTATTCTTGGCATGTGTTTTTTACAGAACATTCTACGCCTCCTAGCGGCATATTAGTGAGGAAGTATTGGAGTGTATAAACTAATAATGAGCACGTTGGTTTGAATCAGAACATCGCGTGGTTTAGGTTATTCGAAAGAAATAAAAATAGGCATACCACCGCGATTGACGGAACTTCTTCATTTAACAGAGGGCGCTTCGATTCTTCGACAGTTGTGGTGTTAAGAAGCTTGGTTTTACTTATCGGTAGTAGCAATCTACAGACTGAAAAGTGTATATTGGGTCTGGTTAATTCGTGTAGATGAAACTTTCGAAATCTCGTTTTTTTTATCAGAATAAGGGGCGAGAACAAATAACGGTCCTGCTGTTTCTATGCACTCATTTAATTTTAACGTTTAATTAACACATATATTCATATCAAGATGCTTGTCACACCTGCAAACTCACGTGCAGTAAGCGACGCAAAAGGTTCAAATAACGACGCCGAAGTGTGTCATATTTTTTCTAATATTTGAGCGTAAAATTTTGGGTACGTATCTTCCTTTACTACCCCAAAACTGTACAAATCATTAGGCTGCTAACGAGTAACAAAAAAAAGAAATAGATTATAGTACGTGATACGTGCGAATAAATAATGTGTGACCCTAACCATGTCCCTTAGCTAAGGACAAAAATAACACTTAAACAACAACAACCAATGCAATTATGACAATGACTATGGCGGCGGCGTTGACGGACGAAGACGGACGCTAGGTGGTGGATCTAAACATCGGCTATGAGTCGTACTCCATTCAAGAAAAAAAAATGGCTGTAGTAGATCGTGAGAGGGTCACAGAAAGTGAAGAAATAAACGAGGTGACCAGGGTGGAGGTACAGCTTAAGAAAGGAAAATATACCAAAACACTGATTCGCCATAGAGGGTTGGCCATACTGATTGAGACAGTGGTAGTGTATTTAAAGAGCAAACGTCATAGCTGGTAATAATCTTTGTATACATTCGAAAGAATCTCTCGTAGTTTTAAAATAAAACCTTAAACAAAATTAGGCATGTTTTTAGACGAATTAAAATTAAGTTAAACGAACAAGAAATATAAAGATGACCCGTTTATGTAGGTTACGTAACAAATGAGTATAAATCGGGCAATCTTTTATTCCGTGCCGGAGAAATCGACATAGCAGGGTAATTTGATGAATAAAAGACGGAAAGCCACGCCGCGCGAAGCAGGGTTCAAAATATTGCTGAGTAATGAATGTAAGATGAGGACAACGTGCAAAAGAGTGCTTCATTTCGGCTAGGATCCCTTCCTTCTCTGAACATTTCTCAAGTGTAACCCTCAAGTTTGTGGCGACGCGGCATATCTGCAGCAGCCAGACTACCACGAGCGATGACTCTGGGAGAAGCGAAAGCAGCCTGTGGCCTAAAGAGGGCGTCCCATTGGCAGCGAAATTAAAGCCCCTTGATGTTGGGTCAAGGGGATTTAAGCAAAATAACATTTAAAAAAATGATACTCAGGTGTGGCCACGATTCGACGCACCCCTCTTGTCAACACTATGCACTGAAGTCAAAGGCTGAGTGGACGTAAAGCCTTGATGTTTTAAGAATAAAGAACTAGAGCAAGGACACCAAGCCGTGGATATAGTACGCAGTCCTAATGCAGTGCAACATTACTCATTCCTCTTAGTAAGAATATTTTCTTTAGTAAGGTGAAATTTTGTTCTTATGTGTTCTGCAGTGCTTCTTGGTGACGTAATTTTAGGATACTATGAATGCATCATTCAACGTGAAAAGAACTATCTGAAAGACACCTCATTAAAATCATTACGTTCTTTTGAAAAGAGGTACAGAGCAACCACTCAGAATAAATTACCTTAGCATGTTTCAATAACATGGGTATTCCCTGTTTCCGCATGGATAATGATTCGTCCAGTGCTTAGTCCCGATTTTCAAGTAAGGCATCAGAACGTGATAGGGGCTCGCGTACGTTTATTTCATGTACTTTTTTTATCTTTCGGTAGCGTTGGTTTACGATTGCTTTGTTATTTAAAGTGTCCCGAGTTATTTAAAAATACGTTGTAATCAATGGTTCAGACCTCTGGTATGATTAACATTCTTCGCATGCGTTTATATTTTAAACGTTTATACACAGGCATGTCATATTTTCGCATTATCGCTTGTGTTTGGTCTAAAGAAGCTTCTGTAAGACCACATACATTAGTAAATCGTCAGTTTTTTTATTATTTAATCGCCCTTCAGTTTTGAAAAAAATGTAACCTTCTCATTAGAGAAACCCAGTTTGTTATAATGTGCGTATTGTTAATTATTTTAGTACTTAAACCTCAAGTATTCAGGCAATGTGTGCATATCGAATAAACATTTTTACTACATAAAGAATTATACGGAAAATATTTTGTAAAACCACCGAGTACCAAAACAAACACTATGGCTTTTTTGTTACGCTCTGCGAGGTTCATCTTGTTTTTTTTTTCATAATATATGCGGAACAGTGGTAGGTATGTAAAAGCCGGCTTTTCTATCTTTACAATATTATGATAGGGAAAAAAAGATGCACTACAGCAAGATAAATAGGAAATATTGAGAGAATACGAAAAGAAAAATTAATGATCAGACGCCTAATGAACTACATCATTCAATGTCTTTCAGTTTCGCTTCAATCCAATATTCTACCAATTTGCGCTCGTAAGAGATGACACGGCAGAATAAGAAAAAATGCATGTACTTTAAACCATTCTTCGTATTAGTACTTGTACAAATTGACAATATTGTTGCTATACTGCAGTGCCATTAACTAGAACACGAAGAGTGGCTACAATAAAGGTTTACAATGTCGTAAGAAAAAAGGTATTTATGACGTAGCTTCAACTTACACTGCACGCTTTTACTTAATCACTGGCATATTTTGGTAAGAATAAATTTCTCTTATAAATGGCAGATGTTTTTTTCTGCGTATACTTAAGTGTCGCTTGCAGCACGCAACTGCAATTATTAAGAAATAATTACATTTTTTATGCTCCTAATGTGCTAGTTGGCAGCGGTAACTTGTCTAGAAACTGAATGTCTATCAAGGCTGTTTCAGGATGTCAAATCGGGAATTGCGTCAAATTACACAATATTAGTACACTCTATTTCAAGAAAATCGGGAAAGCTGTTGTGCCATCTAAGCCAATAAAAATGACAATGTAACGAATTAGAAAATACGACGAATACTGACGGTGAAAACAACGTGGGCACTCCGTATCTCAAAATAATGTTGTAACACAGACGAAGAAACGCTATATCTACGTTTCAATCTCTTATTCACACGTGTTTTCACCGCATGTCAACATCGTGTGAGAGCGAGAAAGAAATACAGAGATAGCAAATGAACGTTTCATATTACTTGGATGAACACACCAAGAGAACAATGTGCTTTTCCTAAAGCACAATTGTGTTCTTAACGAGACCTTGTTATCACGCTCTAGTTCTTGAAATCAAATCTGGTTGACAAAAACTGTAGATAGATAGATAGATAGATAGATAGATAGATAGATAGATAGATAGATAGATAGATAGATAGATAGATAGATAGATAGATAGATAGATAGATCTGGCTTTAGCGGTCGTACAGTAGCAATGTGGAATAGCGGGTTTTAAGAAAGATGAAGCTTTTTTACGAGTTTAGACCACACGTACGCACGAACGTGCGTACATTATGTTGCTGCCTGCAGCTTTTTGCGTTCCTTTTTTCACTAATTGCGGTCCTGTTTAAGCGTTTTACATCACTTGCTTTTCTTGGTCCTCATTACGAAAGAAGTCCTCATCTTCAGATCAGGATTTCGATCATCGCAGTTCCTTCACACACCTACTGAAAGGAAGGAAGGACTTGACCACACAACAGAGCGAAGTAATATAACAAGAGAAAGAGGGAGAGATGATTTGCCCTTCCATGTTCAAAAGAGATACTGTTACTAGTGTAAAGCAAATGAGTGTGAGTTTCGGTCCAAGCTGCTCGTAGATCCGAACCGAGCTTTGGGATGGAAAGGGTTTCTCTTGGCACCATTAGCGTTCATGTGGACTAAACCCTCTCGTTCGAAAGAGGCGTGCGAGAAAAAGTTTTCGACACCAATCAACTTCCTTTATGTCAGCCATGGCACAACTTTTGTCAACTTCGACCTCACCGTGGCCGGGCAGTTCTCCTTCCCGTCTCCCGAGCTTTCTGCCTTTCCTTCGGGAGGACGCGAGAAAACAGGGATGAATGAACAGGCTCTGTCCGGCTCGACGTTCGCGTTGAGGCGCGGGCGCGCCGCGTTGAACAGCGACGGGAATGGAGAAGGGAAGCGATCGCAGCGCCTCACTCCTGCGAAGCCTGGACGCTTGCGTGCCTCCCGGTTCGGATGCCCGGTCCGAGCGCACGAGTTTCTCAGTCCGCGTTCTGATTGGGCCACGCGCCGGCAGCTCCTGGCTGAAGTCGCCGTTCGCGCGCGCTCCTACCGTCGCCTTGCGCGCCCTTCGTGCTGCGCTGTCACCTCCGCCTGCGCTAAACAAACTTTGTTGAGCCCTCCTCTGAGTGCGTTGCGACCGTTTTACACTCTGCCTTGTCCCCTCTTCATGTCACGTGTTGGTCTACGAGGAAATCGTGTCGATAAATGTGCATCGCATTTGGACTTGGACTTGAAAAAGATACACCACCGGGACGCTGTCACTGACTTCGTTGTGACCGCAGTTCCACGGACAGCATTACGTCTTTAGCTTCAAGTCAAGGGAAAGGTGACCGGGAAAAGTGTAAACATAAACATTAAGTTTTACTTCGTGCTCCTGTAACCTTCGCCGAGTTGTACGACACTTGCTCGCGAACTGTGTTTATCGACGAACTTGAACCCTTTTACTGGCGCTCACTCTCGTTCATTTCGTGCTGCAGTGTGGCGAAGTATTTTTTGTTCTTCTTGCGAATAATCTTCTGGCTGTTCTTTGCGTAGCCCGAAGCAAGTTTTTCTGGTGTTTTACCATCATGCCGACACACCTTAGAGCATAAGCGGGAACCCGTGATTGTTTGTGCGTGTGCTCGGTACCAGTCGAACCATGCATCCGTCAGTGTCACTGGCGGATGCCAACACTTCTTCAACAACTGCGTCAGTCGTCGATGAACACGAACGCTGTAGAGACTTGTACAGGGACGTAGTGAGCACCGATGCAGGTAAGTGGCAAGTTATTTATTTATTTATTTTTTTACTTTATTTCAAAGCACATTATTTCAGTGCTCAAGATAATATCTCACATAAAGTTAATGCAGCATTTATTTTCTGATTGACCTGTGATTTATATCGGTAGACTAAAAACATAAATTGATAAGACAGATGCTTGGGCTAGTTGGGGATTGGGAATCAACATATTTGCACAGCGCAAGACTACGAGTAGTTACGACGTAACTACAGGAGAAGAGACAACGACAGAAAGAGCACTGTGAGGTTGTGTGGCGAACTTGGGACCCAAGCTTAACACACGCTGTACACAGTCCGGGATGGCAGCGCTCTTTCTGTCTTTGTCTCTTCTTCTGTTGTTATGTCGTAACTACTCGTAGTCTTGCGCTGTGCAAATAGACTGAAATTGCCTAAGCTGTGAACGGCAAGAACGAGTGTCCTAAGAAGGATAATGGCACGTCTACCATGGCTTTAAGGGTTGTGTCTGTATATTATTTTTGGCTGTTTCGGAATTAGGAAAACTGTAGGCAGAAAAAATGGTCCAGCTCTAAAAGCCCATTACTCACACCCAAGAACATTTCGAATACAGTTCGCTGAAATGAAATTTGTTGTCCTACCAGGGGAAGCTGGTAGAGCGACACCGATCAGTCGAAGTGGCAGAGTTCATAACTATTCGCAATTAATAAGAAGGGTGAACTGAGGGAGTTGGTATTAATTTATTACACGAACTTCCATTGGTGTCTCTATCGTCTTTCATTGTCCTATTTTCTTTAGTCGTGTTTGTCTCGTTTTTAGGGATAGAGTTTTTACGCAAAGGATTTTGGTATTGTTGGTTTTGCGAAAACAATGTTACGATGCTGAACGCATTGAAGAAATACCCCCAGAAAAACTTGGGGGTTTAGTTGCATAATTGAGCAAAAAGACGACGCCGAAAATTTTAGAGCCATGCCTTTCGCGCCAAGTATGGAAGTCCCGCAAGCAGTTCATCATTCAGTGCTAGTATCCGTATTTGCTTTCAGAATGCACACGTGTGTCTGCGTGTGTTACTTGCCATATTTGGACCACTTACTTTGGTGGTCTAAAAATATTTACGTTGTGTAATATTCATTTTAGAACGCTCATAAGCATTTTTTTTCATTTCTCGTTGTAATAATCAGAAGAAGAATGCTTTAAGGGGCTGGTCTCTTCGTTAGTGTAATTATGACGGGAATGAAAATTGATCATAATGAACGAAATAACAATTTACTGTTGGTGAGGAATGAATCCGAAACATTTAAATATGATGTCTATTGTTATAACAACTGAGTTGATGACTACCGCTCTAGTCGACTTGGTTAAGCACTACATGCTTAATTCAAAGGCTGTTAATTCGTTCCATGGAGAGTAGCTTGATCTTTCGAGTACTTTTGCTCCTTTCCCTTTCGTCTCATAATTAGCTTCACTGTCTTTCGGCTTTATTTTAATGATCACTGACTACCATAGTGGTAACATCGGTAGGCTACCTTTCCAGATCGTCCACCTCGGTGCAACAGTAGCTGGGGTGCTCGGCTGCTGACACGATGGTCGGGGGTTCAATACCGACTGTGGCGATCGAATTTTGGTAGAGGCGAAATGGTTAATGCCCCTGTATACAGTGTGAATTGAGCGCACGTCAAGGAACACTGGATGGTTAAAATTTCTGGAGCCCATTACCATGGCGTCCTTCATAACCACATCGTCGTTTTGGGACGTTAAACGTCACATATCATTATTATCTTTTCGGATAGCACTAAAATATTCCCTAGCTTTATGCGCTATATGTAGAAACACGCAGAGCCTCTATGATCGAACGAAAAGAATGGTTTGAATTTTGAATAGTATCGCTCGGCGCATTTAGTGTACAAGTGTGGGTGCTAAAGGAAAGCATACGAAGGTACACTTGCTACGTTCGTAAACTAGGACCCTAATAGATGTGCTGCCTGTATGAACATCAATATGACGGATTGTTAAAGATGCAGTGTAGCAAAGTTCAGGTACCTGGAAGGCGCTTTGCACCCGTGTTGAGTTTGGGATGCATGGCGTGGTGGTCGGACGAAATGAAACCATTTCAGTCGACCCCCGTGTACCGCCCGAGCGATCCTGGAGACCTAAGGTGTTGCAGGTAACGAGGGCCGTTCGGCATGGTAATACTAATATAAAGGGTGTTACGTCCTATGGAAAACCCTGATGTGAGTATGAGTGAGACATTAATAGAGGGCTCTGACTAGTTTTGCACTATCTGCAGTTCTTTAATGTGCACCAACATCGTACAGTTCCCGGGTCTCTATAACGTTTCACGTTATAGAGACCCGTTATAGAGACCTGGTTTTGCTGAGTTATAGAGACCTGGTTTTGCTGAGTTATAGAGAGCCCCGCCGCGGTGGTCTAGTGGCTAAGGTACTCGGCTGCTGACCCGCAGGTCGCGGGTTCATATCCCGGCTGCGGCGGCTGCATTTCCGATGGAGGCGGAAATGTCGAGGCCCGTGTGCTCAGATTTGGGTGCACGTTAAAGAACCCCAGGTGGTCAAAATTTCCGGAGCCCTCCACTACGGCGTCTCTCATAATCATATGGTGGTTTTGGGACGTTAAACCCCACAAATCAATCAAATGAGTTATAGAGACCCGTTATAGAGACCTGGTTTTGCTGAGTTATAGAGACCCGTTATAGAGATCTGGTTTTGCTGAGTTATAGAGACCCGTTATAGAGACCTGGTTTTGCTGAGTTATAGAGACCCGGTTTTGCTGAGTCCATCGTAGTGGGGATCGAACCCGCAACCTTAGGGTTGTGGGTTCGATCCCCATTACGGTAGACTCAGCAAAACATTTTCAGTAGACCCCACTTACGAAAAGAAGGACACTGGAAAGTTGAGGTTGTGCAAAAACTGAGGGCCGTTCAGGGTTGCATGGACTGAAATATGCCATTACACAATCATATATTGTAGGTTTACTTAAGCAGTACGCTGGGCTTAGAACGAACTCAAATGGCAATCGAAATTCGTTCGGAAATAATGCAACTTTAGCTATTCCATACGTAACTACTCCATTAAGGCCACATATAGTATTAAAAGTCACAAGACGAAAAAAAAATAAAGTGCATGTTTGAGTGGTTGCGAGTGCATCCGATCAAAATTTACGTAACCCCCGAAGCTGATTTACGAAAGGCTACCCGAATTTCTTTTTTTTTTTTCGAATCCAGGCTTACTGTCCAATTCACTCGTCTATTTTGAGCGCCTCGTAGCGTCGGTCCTGTTACCTCGAAACGCTGTCACGGTGACATCAAACAAAGTGGTAGCTGCTGACTCGGCGAGTTTGTGCATGATAAAATGGTATTGCTGTAGAGCAGCTCAGTTTGAGCGTGAAGAAATTAGGCTATACAGTGAACAAGGGGAAAAAACAGACGGATGTATGAGCGCTCATACTGTCGTTTGTTTTTTCCTCTTGTTGACCACATAACGTCTTTTCTTAACGCTCAAACAGAGCTGCGCTAAAGCAATGTCATTTTAAAGTGGTAGCTTTGGGCGGCATGATGGGATTTCACAAATTCATGAATAGGGCCCCGCCTCTGTGATTTACAGTTAAAGCTAGATCTAAAGAAAAACCGTATTTTACGAAGCTCTTGATCTACCGTAGGAATTTCTACCTCCTGGCCGGTGCCTATGTTTAAACGTGGTCAAGAGCTCAAATGAATACAATAAATTTACCTCCAAGCTCAATTTAGCGGTATTTTTGTTTTATATATTGGTCTGTTCCTTATGTAGTAAGAGGTGGGTTTTTTTTGTCGAGCAGGCGCTCTAATACCATCGAGATAAAACGCCGCAGTCGCCTCCCAGGCACAACCCAAGCTTTCGTTTGACGAGGTTGCATCGCGTGCACTCGAGCCCGAAACGATGGGGTCAGCAGTGGACAGCGCTCACGCGTAGAAAATGGTCGTCATGATGGGGTTGTCTTATTGTCCGAGTATTTGATCCTACGGGAACAGTACGGTGATTGCTCTCGTTGTTTCAATGTTTACGCGAAACATCGCACGGATACTTTCTCCGCAACTTCCAAGACCGTCAACCAGCTCCCGCAATCGCTGTTGTCACTTTCACTGTCTTAATTTGTCAGCCAACTGATACAGCTTGGCAGGACATGATCTGCATTGACCTGTCTTTTAATTTAGTTTATTTACAGGTGTGGTGAAGTGATACCTGCTCTTAGTAGGATGGGTGTACATGAAATGTACAGTAATCGACAATCTTTACGTGAACGATCCGTGGCGTGTACTGAAACAGCTTAATGGACGCCACCATCGCGTAGCATTGGGATATGTTGACGAGATGTTACCCATGCATGCCGGCGTCCTATCCAGTCATAACGAGGTATCATCTCGGCAGCAGTCTCGCGTCCTTCAGTGCTGGCGTGAGTCAAAGTGGCCCAGGTCCTGTGTGAGAGCGTTCATGCTAAGCTTGCTGACAGCTGTACAAGTGATTAAGCACATACAAGAATGTTGGGGACTGCTTTCTTCGTTCGACACAACCTTTATAGAATTTAATGAAGTAATTCTAGCGTGGTTGTCACCTTGATTATAATATTTGTTGGTGCTTTACGTCGCAAAATCACGACATGGTTATGGTAGAGCTAGATGCCGCAGTGGTGGGTTTGAAAAATGTGGCGTTTTTTTTAACATGCAGGTTCATTTACCATGCAGGTTTCAGGTTCATTTAAGACACGCGCTGCTGTGTCTATAAAAGCTTCACTAGGACACAAATATCTTGTTCTTGTTCCCCTATTATCCGTGGCGCATACCCACTGGGGGATATTGGCAAAGAATCGAGTGGGGTTATAAAATATTGTGTAGTTTTAGAATACTGGAGAATATAGAATAGAACGATTACCGATGACCTAGGAAATCGTGGTGCTTGATCTAATTCATATGATTATTTAAATAAAGAAAGGAGTTTATTCCTAAAAGAGAGCAATACTCTAATTTTTATACGTATATAATCTTGTTGACACGTTAGAATAATACAGATTATTTGTCAACCTATTAATTTCATTAATATAGTCCCGGAAGGCCGTGCAATCTGTCGCACTAGAGAACCCAGAAATGGAAGCTCCAAAAGACAGAATGACAGGCACTGATAAATCCATACCAATATATTTCGACCCTTTTTTTTTCGCCTGCTTCTCCTTCTCTGTAGGCTCATACCCAATGCAGGGTATTGGCCGACAGGAGGTGAATTTTTTCGATGTTTGCTTTAGTATAGTATTAGTTGTAGCTATAAGCTACAACTAAATAAAAGTTTATCCAATAAATAAAAGTTTATCCAATCCAATCCAAGCTACAACTAATAATTATAGCGAGTTTAAGTACGAATTACTATTGATGATATATTTGAAAGACGGAAAGTTTAGCCAGATATTTTTTTAGGCTGGTTGATAAATTCCTCAACGGCAATGAGAACATCCTTGCGATTCCTCTAATGCTTTAGCTTTCTTCCTATTTTTCCTCATCTTTCATCTTCCCCTTACTTCCGCGACGCTGCGCCTTGCTTCCTTTTGTGCTGTGGAAGTAAGCGTCACTTTGTTTTCTTAACTAATAATAATAATAATAATAATAATAATAATAATAATAATAATAATAATAATAATAATAATAATAATAATAATAATAATAATAATAATAGTGCTAACAGAAAAAGTAATCTACGCTTTCTTGGCCGATTCCCCCGAAGGGGTATGAGCCATTATTTTAAGGAAACAAACAAACAAACAATTGTACTATCCCTCTAGGGATAGTACAATAGAGGAATGACAATCACTTGCGTTGGTAGATACTGTTGCCGCTTTTCCCTGTATAGCCATTACCTGCGTGCGCGTGAAATGGCAATTGTCTTCCTCTTTTCCTCTTCCTAGTCTGCCTCTTGTTCCCCCGCTTCAGGGTAGCAAACCACAATTTAGTTTGACTGAATTCCCTGTTTATTACTTCTTTGCTTCCTCCTTTTCTTTAAATCAGCTCATGACCCGAGTTCACAACCATCGAGTGAGCTCTGCTCTACAGTCAAAAGCCATCAATGGTCTGACATGTTAAAAATGATAAATATAGGTGGTCCATGTGCCGAAACCACGATGTCATTACAAGGCACGCCGGGGCGGGGTACTCCTGATAAATTCAGACAACAGGGAATTCTTTAATGAACACTTATATAAATCTAAATACAGGGGTTCTCTCGCATTCCGCTCGCATCGGAATTGCGTCTTCATGGCTGGGAATCCAGGCCCTAGAGATTGAAAACGCGAACTTACAAAAATCCTCCCTGACGTTGAGGGGTGTCAACACAAAGAAAGTTAGAACAATAGGGAAAAAACATGAACTCAACTCGTGAAACCAAGGACATTTTTCTTGAACTGTTCTTGTGCAGTTCAGATACAACAAAACACAATGAAACATCAAGAGACAGAGGAGGGGAAAAAAAGACTCGTACAATGCACGAAACTAACGTTAGAGCCGTGCCGAGGGCATCACGAGCGCCATAACTTATGCAAAACATTTTCCTGCAATTCTTTATTATTTTCAACGTTCCATCCGTTGTCTAACGATTGCTATCAGCATTAGATATTCGATGGGAGGACAGAACTTTTTCTTAACTGCGAATAGAATAAGAACATATGATAAGCTCGGATACTTGGCTAGGGAGGGCCGTTTTAAAGCGAGAGCCGGTGGAATGAAATTGGCGATCTCCACTTCGAAAGAAGATGGCTAACAAAGAGCACTGCCTGGAGGATCCCTCGAGATTCAGGCGTGAGGGCCTCCACCGTCTACGTGGGGGGCTCAGCACCGATGAATGTCTTGCGCTAAAGCTTCTAGGCGACGTAACGGGGATAAAGGGGATAAACTTTGGTTTATTTATAATTTCCCACCAGAAGACAGGCTTGCTTTGACGGTGAATGAATGAAGTATACAAAGAAAATACTTCACGTGATTACTCACATGGAAAGCTGTATAGTTCACTATATTATATGTCACCCGAAAAAAAAAGAAGAAACGAAAAAAAAGTCCCAAAGAGTGCAGAATATTTACACTATAACAGTATTTTTTTAAGACAGTACTGCACTTCTGACCCCACTGAATGTCGGTGGAGCTAACAAGGATTAGAGGTGTGAACAAGCGCTTCCATCTCATTTATTTATCTACTTATTTCTTGATTCTTTATTAAGTTGAATATTGACGTCGCCTTTTATTTTCTTTTTTACTGTTGAAATGAGCCTTGGCTGCTGCTAGGAAGGTCAGGATAACGCCTAGAAAACAAATGACGCATGGTGTCTCATTCTGAAAAATGTTGCGTTAAAAAGATTATCCAGATAAGGTTATATTCTAATGCGTTGTGCGCACGGGACCTTGCTCGACTTAAAAGGGCACACACACACACAAGCACACGCACAAACATATACACACATACATACATACATAATACATACATGCATACATAAATACATACATACATACATACATACATACATACATACATACATACATACATGCATGCATGCATGCATGCATTCATAAATACATACATACATACATACATACATACATACATACATACATACATACATACATACATACATACATACATACATACATACATACAAATTTGTAAAAATAATTGATGCGTTTTTTTGTTCACAGCGTGTGTGCCATGTCAAACTAGTCAATCTGGCTTGCAAGAGGCATGTTGAAATATAGCAAATTGATGCAGCGGCATCTAGCAGAGGCCTAACTGAGGAAAGAGGTAGAAGAAAAAAATGTAAAGAAGAAACAATACGAACACAGAGACGACGACGGCCCTCGAACCGGTTACCGGGACAGCTTCAGCTTTTTTTCTCTCGTAATCTAAAGAACGCGTTTGCTCAACAACGCGACACAAATGTATCTTCTCGTCTTACTCACAAAGGCGCCGTCCGAAACAGGAGCACCGTTCTTTTTTTTTTTTTTTTGCGCAATGCCGTCGAGAAAGAAGACGACGCCAGGATCGAGGCAACACCGATAGCGCACACTTCAAAACGAGGCTATCGAGGGATACAACGGGACGTCCTGGATATATTCTATATAGGATCGACGATAAGTGCAAGTGCGTCCGTATGTTTCATATTTATTTTCTTTCTCCGACAGAGGAGAGAGAAAGTGCGGGTGTGTCGCAAAGCTTCGGCTCGAACATAAATTCGCCGTCTGCTTGCACGAACGGGGAGCGCTTGCTGCGATCGTCAGTAAAGCACAAAAGAGGCCGTACCATGCCACGCGCTCCACGATCCGATCAGCTCGGTATGGATTGATGCGTATGCCTACTTCGACGTTGACAGTAGATTGGCGCAGGCGGCCGTACCTTAGAGAAAGCTAAAATTTTGGTTCGGGCACAGGAGCGAGTCGCTGTTCTGAAGCGTGTTGGCTTTTACTGTACGCGGTGTACCAGCTCCCGCCAGAAAAAAAAAACATAGAAAAAGAAGAAAATAGAGAACGCTTGAAAGGTTCATAATGAATGGATTACGTGCTGAACAAAGCCGATTAAGATACGTTCTCTAACTTATGCAAGCTTACGTGTAAGAGAAATCTTCATTTTCTGAAGTAATTCACGTGCTTCAGGGAGCTGCTAGAGCAACGTCAGTACGAAAATGCGAAGCGAAGCTTTGTTACCATGCCATTTACGAGACGTGCATACGCATTCCACCTTTCTGTGAGCTCACCAGTTATTATCATAAGTTTTTTTTTTCATGATGATATTATTCAATCGGGCTGAACGTCCCAAAACCACCATATGATTATGAGGGACACCGTAGTAGAGATCTGCGGAACTTTAGCATGCACATGAATACTTAGCATACGCATGAATACTTTAGCATGCACATGAAACTAAGCATGCTGGTCTCAAGCATTTTTGCCTCCATCGAAAATGCGGCCACCGCGGCAGGTATTCGACCCCGCGACATGCGGGTCAGCAGCCGAGTGTGTTTCTTTTTTAATCAATAGCGACGCTACAGCGGCGTTGCCTATAATACCAGAGGCACGAAGATATTCTGTACACGGGACATAATTCATTCTGTGTTGCAGCGAGAAAAACGAAAAATATCTGAGAACATCAGGGTCAAATTATAGTTGCCAGTATGCAGTCATCACTGTATTTCAAGCTATTCTCGATGTGGGGATGTTGGGAGGCCTTGCATGCGGAAACGCGAATGAAGCGATATTTCAGAGAACAGCGTGAAAAAAATGGCAGCATATCCACGGAGTGAATGATGGATAGTGGGGCGAATCATCCGTCCGTCCATTCGTTCTTGCTTCCGTCCATCCATGCGTGCATCTGTGTGGCCGCCCGTGCGTACGTCTGTTCATGCGTCCGCACGTTCATCTGTACGTCCGTCCTTGCTTTCGTCAATGCATCCGCTCCTGCGTCCGTTCATGCGTCCATCCGTCCGCGCAGCCATCCGTGCGTCCGTCCGTGCATCTGTCTGTGTGTCCGTTCGTCCACCTAGTCAACACTCCAGGTACCACCATCTCGCATCTTTTCATCATATATTTTCCATATAGAAGCACCGCCACCCAGCGGACATTCCAAGGACTAAACGAGAGGAGGCACACGTACACTTTCTACGGCTTGCGCTTCGTGTCTACTTCCTACCTCTAACCACCTCGAGTTCCGAGTTCATGGTATATACTAGTTCACTGTATTCATGGCACTGCGGCCCAACGCTCGCTAAAGTTTTCCAAAACCAAGGGCGTTACGCGCAGCGAGTATAACGTAGCAACCCTTTCCTGTCTTCTGTGCGTTGTTGAACAATAAAAAATTTGCAGCGTGCGCGTTAACTAAAAGCCGAATTCTCCTGTCTCTCATTTCCCCTTAGCAGCCATTGGCATGTACGTTGAGCACTATCATTTATTGTTCAACAACGCACAGAAAAAATTATCTCACCGGCACCACCTTGGAAGTCAAAATGGTATACTTGTTACACACTACTACAACGGCTACGAGGGACGAACGGGTGCCGCTATAAGGAGCTTCGCCCCTCAAACGAGACGCACTACACACAGAGCTGTTGATGTGTGCCGTGTCTCGTGTATTCAGCGTTCAGTTTCTTGAACTATTATGCCGCAATGTTGATGAACTAACTATATAGGCCACCATAGAACCCTCGGACTACACGCGCGCTCGCAAATGTTGCGGGGCGAAGTTGTCCAAAGGATTGAAGAAGATAACTCGTGTTCTGGAGATTAAGAAGGATTACGACAGAACGCTATTTTCCTTAGCTCAAGGACAGCTTTCCTAAAGCTTGCAGCGGCGTATTTTATTCTGCTTCGTAACATGTTGCAGAAGAGCATATCGATCACAGAGCACTGCAGAGACAAGCCAGCGCATTGCATTCTAATCGCCTCGCATCTGGGAGGACAAAAGCAAGGAAACGGTTTCAGTTTTCGCGCTATTGAAAAGTTCCCGTTATGAAAGCCTTTTGTTGCACCAACGCACGCGTATTACGATATCGTTCTATCGAAAGGAAAAAGCTAGTCTGGAAATAACTGTAAAAATGCGAGACGATACGAGAACTATCCCAGTGAAACTTATACTTCGCGTAGCTGCGTTACACTTTAACAGTGATGGTATGTGCGAAGAGATGTACCGCTTAGATTGGCTCAAAGGGCATACCTAATCGATATACAGCAAAGAAAACAACAGCTACTGAAACGTACAGAAGCTCCAAGAGGTTGAACATTTCAGATTCCTCATCTCTCTGTTATCGCAAAACATTTTTAGGGCCAGTGAATGTTGGAAACTTTTGAATCGATTGTTTCTCGGTTCAATACGCCTACCACCAAAACCAATGCGAAAATCGAGAATAATATTTAGATTGTCTAGGAGAACTTGAATGCACTGGGTAAAGTTAGAAATTGCGAAGCACTGGTGGTAAAGTATACAGATTGAACAGCACCATGAGACGTTTCACTCGGCTGGTTATGAGAGACTCAAATACTACTAGACTCATAGTACTAGTAGAATTCACCACGTTTCTGCGGGAGATAAATACAAACATTCATAATTTACCAATTTTGTCGTATTTGTCACAGTATTACTCGACACATATATAATTTAGCCACACCTTTGAGTCATGAACTTATGCGAATAAACTACTGATTTTTCATTACAATTTTATTTGCTCAATGCTTGAGCAAGTGACGCGTGATAACCCGCGACTAATGCTTGTGAACATTGCGAAGAAAATAGTAATGTTCGCTATTCTATTTCATGCGGTCACATTATGGCAATGTTTGATTTTATTCAGTCTCGTAAGGTAGACCGTAGACGCAGTGTAATTTATTATATGGACCCTTCAGGTCATGGCTCAAGACAAGGTATTGTGAGAAAACTTCTGTCTGCTTCACGTTCGATAAGACATTATACCCACGTGCCTCATTTTGACGATAACCAGTATGTTTGCCTTGACGTAAACAAGAAGAAGCTGCACATTACACTCGTGTAAGGCACCGTTTATCGATCAAAGGATACTGTCAAAACTTCTCTAATCTTGTGATAACTCTAAGGTCCTGGATATTTGGAGAAGCTTGCGATGAACTGCACGATGAATGTTCCAGTATAGGTGTGCGTGCAAAGTGCTGCCGTATCGCCTTTAGTATCCCAGTACTCGACTTCCGCATTGATTGATTGATATGTGGGGTTTAACGTCCCAAAACCACTATATGATTATGAGAGACGCCGTAGTGGAGGGCTCCGGAAATTTAGACCACCTGGGGTTCTTTAACGTGCACCCAAATCTGAGCACACGGGCCTACAACATTTCCGCCTCCATCGGAAATGCAGCCGCCCTTCCGCATTGCAGAGAACCTGTTTACTAACACCGTGTCTTGCACTTGGATTTCTCGTCTCAGTTAAAATCTCTCGAGAAGTTCTAAAATGTTCGCTGGTTATCTGTTTCCCTGTGCGCAGTTTGTAAGTGCCGTTATGAAATATTTGGTAATAAAAGAGCAAAGATATATTGGAGCGGCCAAAAGGAGGTGTAAGATTTGAGTGTAAGGCTAGTCACCATGACAGAAATGCAAAAATAAAAAATATATAGTTTGGACTCGTGCTTTAAGGGAATGTGACAAGGAGGAGGATTGGGAAGAAACCAGGAGTGGCATAAGCAGGACGAATTTTTTCGTGACCCGACCTGAGATTGGGGAAAACGCAAACACGAAATCCGCCAGCGTGCACGCGACGATCAAAAAAAAATGAACATGGCGAGGCACGGATTCGCGGGAATCTTCGCAAAAGCTGCTAAGGCCACTGAATGCACGCGTTCAGCGCTGGCTTCGCTAGGATATTTTTTCGTCTCGCACGCGCCTTCCAAAGCATTTGATCTGAAGTGTGCCGTGTGAATGCAATAGGAAAAGCGTGGAAAAGTACGTCTGAAGGCTCGAAACATGGCGTAAGCATTTCTCTAGGCGTCATGAACATTTGTAAAGGAACAACGAACAAAAGACACTTGATTGATAGATAGATAGATAGATTAGATAGATAGATAGATAGATAGATAGATAGATAGATAGATAGATAGATAGATAGATAGATAGATAGATAGATAGATAGATAGATAGATAGATAGATAGATAGATAGATAGATAGATAGATAGATAGATAGATAGATAGATAGATAGAAAATTGGTAGATCCCATTTACAGTGGGAATAAATGATATGCTAGGCACGAATGAGGAAGGTTGAATTATCACATTATAATCGGCACACCGTTACGCGAGGTGGACGTAAATTATGCCGTACATGACTTCCATGTCACGATTACCATGTTCGCGCCTGGCATTTGTGCTCGTCGTCCATTCACGTCACGTAATACCAAATTTGGCATATGTGAAGCTAGCGAAACGACCACGAGCGCACCATGAGCGTGGCATGTACTGCTGCATCGTACTGCACCGTGCGGCTACATTGGTGCAGCGTACATGAATTCTCTTATGAATCAGGGGTTGGCGCTTTTCTTGGAAAGGTGTCTGCTGTTCGGGAATAATTCATTCGTGCCTTCCCCATGTGGAAGTTGCAAGTTGGAACTGCTGCACACGGGCTAGACCACGTGGCTGGGAAGTGTGAACGACGGCGCTGCCAATGGCGCGAGTTCTTTGGCGCGACGTAGAGACATACGTAACAGACGGTGCAGCCAATGAAGACCTTTCTGGTTTCTCGTGGCGAATAAATTTTCAGCTTCCGCTGTAAAAGAAAGAGACTACGAACCTTACCTTGTGTGGTCGCGCACCACATTGCTGTTTCCATTTCGGCTTCTTCTTCAGGACCACCACGACTTCGTGTCTTCGAGTCACCAAACGTGAAAAAACTGTTTGTATTCGTGTATTCTATTTAGGAACAGCTTTACAGAACGGGTTGTTTGTTTACTATGCCGCAATCGCTTTATTTTCCTACACTTCACGTTCACTTAAGTTTTATTGATTGAGTGGATATCTGATCTACCTTTCCATAATAGTTTTCATCTTTAATTAGGTGGTGCTTTATCGGGGTAAGGGGCCGGTAACCTATGATATATTTGGGAACATGCCATAAAATAAATAAATAAATAAATAAACAAACAAATAAATAAGTAAATAAATAAATAAATAAATAAATAAATAAATAAGACGAATGCCCATGTGTGCCATAAGTTTCTTACAAGCAAAACATCTCATCAAGGGAGAATTTTTTTTCTATTAACATTTTCACGTTTCCTTCATTCAATACCAGGAGTACACTAACCCTAATTGGTTGCTGAGCGGGGCTTGGTTATGGTGTGCTAATAAAAACCTCACGGGAACAAAGAAAAATATAAAAGAACATAACCAGTACAACTACAATGACGCTCATATAGTGTGGTGAATGCTCAAGAATATGTATTGTTGGTTGCGGGACCACTGTGTGAGAGCCCAATATAGTATAGGTCAGGAACTGTGTCGGTCTGCAATGTTCCTCATTAACTGGTGAAAAGACAGAAGTGAATTCCTTCGAACTTTTTTTTCCTTTCTTAGAATGTACATGGATGAACTGCGTGGTTGGGACACTGTTTTTCTTGGACTTCTATCAAGCGATCCCCGACTTCTCGCTGTCCTTAAAAGTCAATATTAACAGCTGAATGGTTGATTGATTGATTGATATGTAGGGTTTAACGTCCCAAAACCACTACATGATAATGAGAGACGCCGTAGTGGAGGGCTCTGCAAATTTCGACCACCTGGGGTTCTTTAACGTGCACCGAAATCTGAGCACATGGGCCGACAACATTTCCGCCTCCATCGGAAATGCAGCCGTCGCAGCCGGGATTTGAACCCGCGACCTGCGGGTCAGCAGCCGAGTACCTTAGCCACTAGACCACCACGACGGGGCCAGCTGAATGGTTCAAGATTAAAAGTCATGCTTCGAAGAGCTGACACCGAAGCTCCGCTCTTTTGGCACTCACGCTCGAATCGTTTGGCGAGCGTCGCATTTGATGTTATACCATCGGCGCTGTCTCAAAAATCGTTCCATGCTTCTCAAGGTCTCGGAAGGCCATCAAGTACTGTGCTCCTCCCGGAAGCCGAAGCAGCCGGCTAAGCGAGCCTATCTATCCTCATTCAATGCAGCGTGGAATCCCGACCCGTAGACAATTTCGCGGTATGCCTGGCACTGCCACACGATTCTCCGTAAGAACAACTTCCGGAATTGCGACTCGAAAGCTTCGTAATGTTGCACTACGGAAAATGTCACAATGATGAAAAAACAAAAGCACTCCCGTATTGATGCTGAAGCCTATAACAAAATAATGAAGGACCGAACAGTCAACTAATCTATATCGTAGAATTATTACACCGCAAGATAAGCCACTATAAAACGAGACAAACCAACTATACCAGCCACTTGTGATGAAAAATTTGAGCAACCTAAACGAACAAAATTACATGATAGAAGTCATTCCGTGAACCAAGCTTGTTCTTGAGGACCTCTGAAAATGGCTTTGCATTCGGTCAGCTGCACATTGGAAGTAACGCATACGTTTCGGACCGGGAACCTAAAACTGATAATGAGGTTCTGCCTCTCTTTTTAAACGTTTTTTTTTCTGTACGGAAGGAAAACAGAAATACTTCAATGTAAATAAAGAACGACGCGACGTCAGTGTTTTATTTGATGGTGGCTGTGTTTGAAATGAGTCCGCATAAAAACAATACAGCAACGAAAGAGCCACAGAATCTCGGACCATGATATACTTCCGCAGTTGGGCGAAGAGCTTAACCCGATGGCCGAAAGCGTTTGTGGGGAGAGGCTAACCGGAAATCTTTCTTCCCTCGCTGATTGTCCAGTGCCCGAGTCAAAGTACGAGGCTGGTTTTTAGCGCCGCTTAATCAGGGAACAGTGAGTTAGGACGGTTATAGCATCGGCAGTTGGTTTGAAAGTGAGTACTTTTTCATACTTTTCATTAAAGCGAACTTAAAACGGGTAGTTGTCATCGCTGACTGTTAGAGATTATTACACCATTGCAGTTCAACAGCGTGGTACTGTGTTATGCAATAAGGGAAAGGTAAGCTCCCGCACTCGCTGAGTAAAAGTCGTTTTCCGGAAGTCCCCGCTTTAGCAAAGTGCGCTAATGTTGGAATACGCGTGAACACGCTCAAACACTCGCACACGCACATACACAAACACAATTAAGGTAGCATGCAGTAGTGTCGCCAAGCCTGCAAGAAGTGCGGAATGGGGCAGCCTTCTTGCTTTCTCTTCAGTTTTTATCCACCCCCTCTCTTCCGTTATATTTCCCTTTCCAAGTTTTTTACCCGTCTCCTTCCACTTTATTGCCATTCATTTCGGTAATCATCAAGGCTTACGAAGAACGAGAGGAAGAAGACTTCTCTTTGCTGAGAAAACGCGCTCGAATGACTTTGCTGTACGTTGTCTTGCATTCATTGCGCCAGCTATAGACGACAACGTATACCACAGCCCAGCCTCCTAAAGTACTCTACGATTTGGAGAGCCTTAATGTGCACTTTAAAGTGCACCTAAAAGGGACTTATTGCGCAATGTTTTTGAGCGTGCGAACATGAACCGACTCACCCAGTTTGCCAAACCTTTGCGCAGGGAAGTGCTATTCATAGTCACAGGTCGATGTTATTCAACATCCGCGTCTAACGTATGTAACTGCATACATTACACTAAAGTGGACGTAATTCGGTACAATATGCAAAAATGACTGAGTTCTAGTCGTCTGACTTTGGTATTTTTAGGCAGGACTGCGTGACTGCATACCTTACAACGCGTCCCTATGCGCATTGTATCTGTCATTATTCAAATCTGGGCCTCAGGATCTGTTAGCGAAGCCACCGCCCACACTATGCAACCGACACGAAGTTCGATGCATCGCGGTCGGATAAATGGCACTGTTTCTTCAAGCACGATGGCGGAAGGGAAAAAGCGGAGCACTTGTTTGAGTGACGGGTCCTGCAACACATAGCAGCGAGACGTCTCGCGATTTCGGTTCCAGTTTATTGCTTAGTACTACGAAGGCGACCCGTATACAGTAAGGATGCAATACCTCCACATTTGAAGAAGCGGCAGCCCATTTTATTTATTTCACTTGGTATCTTGAAATTCTTTTTGAATATTCTGCGACATGCGATGAGACTGTCCCAAAGCACAGTTAGCATGTTAAGCTAATTACTTGATACTACAAAATAGTGACAGAATGATTATAATGTTTTCATCTTCCGGAAACTGAACGCATATAAAAGAAAGCTCTCTTTCTGTGCAGCTTTTTTTTTTTTTTGGTTTGCGTGCAAACTAAGCATGTTTTTTTTTTTCGTCCCGCATAAACTATGGCACGCTTTTCCTTTGAACTCAGTGAACACGTGCCGAATATTTGTAACAACAGTGTTGCGGCATGGGATATTTCCTGCTCGAAAAACCCTGACAGCGGATGCCTATCCTCCTAAGTGCATGGCAGTGCCTCAAGAAACAATCACGGGCAGATTTCATTCTTTGCAAACTCTTCGACTGGTTTGAGGAACATCTGCCGCGTTCCCATCGAGAATGCACCGCCTTGCTTCACGCGCTCAGCAGATAAGCTCAAGCAGCGCAAATTCAACAGGCCTCCGAAATGCCGCCCGCGAGGAGGGCTTAAAGGCAGGCCTTTTTTCTTGGCATTCAGGAATAATGAATGCGTTACCCAGTAGCTCGCTTTCTTTTTTCAAAAAGAAAAAGAATGTTTTGTGGCAGGATCGGGTGAAGTGAAAAAAAAACAAAAAAAAGAAACGTCAGGCCTGCACGGAACGTGCAGCACAGTCACAGCAAAAGCTAGAGGAGCGGCCTTTCAGGGCCTTTTCTAAACACTCTTTGTAATGCTACAAGCGCACTTCCGGGTACTCACTACGCCATAAATGGTATAATTTTTGTGTAGTAGGCCAGCAGTCACTATGTTATCCTTCGTCGTTCTTTGGAGAAGCATGATAGCAGCTACACACTTGTTGGGAAATTCGTGCAATTTTTTTTTCATGCAGTGGCTGACGACGATGAGCAATCATGCCTGAAGTGGGTATGTGCCACAGTTAATGGGTGATTAAGAACAAGTTTTCGAATGGGCTGGACCATTGGACAACACACTCGTTACGCATTTTTCCTTTTGATGTTCTAAAACGCTTTATTCCTCATACTAACGCGATTCCTTTCCCGACATCAAGCCTGCCTAAGGCAAATTTAGAAGCATGTTCCAAGCACTGGCGTGGCTCAGTGGTATAACACTGGGCTGGCAGGCAGCGGACTGGGGTTCGCATACCACTGTGTCATTGGTGCTTTTTATTTACCCAAACCTCAAGACCTTCGTCTTTAGGACTTCAAGAAGAGAATATAACTTGCCGGTGCAGATTTTCACAAACATTTAGCGCACCTTTCCCTTCCTCGCTTATAATGCCCTCTCCGATGTCGCCGGTTCTGCGCGATACCCCTGCCTCGTGTTGGAATCACGTGATGTGTGACGCCAAGTGAGTAACAAAAATGAATGAATATGAACGTGTGGTGCTTAATTAACGGTGGGAGGTTTTATCTTACGTTTCTCTTTAAGTGCTAATTAAGACACAGTTTTTTTAAAGCTTGTTGTGCTTATATTCATAACATCAAGTACATGACAGCAGTCGGCTTTTTTTTTTCTTGCCAGCTATAGTCAGGGGAAAAACAAGGTCTCGTTGATGAGCTTTAAACTAAAATTACGTGGTCGTTATAGCGACTACACTTTCGTAAATGAAGGTTGTTGGCGCGTCAAGCTACGCAAGTGACACACTGTAAATCGCTAATTGAAGTTTAAGAGAGCAGCATGACTTCAACGGAACTCACTCTGTAGCTTTATTTAGTCGCGATGTACTAGGAGCCCCTTTATTGGTAAAGTCATTAAAAGAAGGCAAGCGTGTGAACATTTATAGCTAAAAGAGCCTATTGCGTTTTCTGCAGGTGACAGAGAGAGCGGAAGTAAATACGCCAGTGGCGAAGAAAGAGGAAGTCCAACTATTGCGGAAGCGACTGCTACTTTTGTCACCGAAAGGAAGGAGGTTAATTGAAGAGTGCACTCATACAAAAGTAGCTGAAGCTCGATGAGCAACTTTGTGACGACGTTGCACAATGCTATACCCTAACTGTACGAAAGAAGAAGAAAAGACGCGACGAAAACGAAAAAAAAAATTACAGCGATGAAAGGGAAGGAGGAAAAAAGCAAAACAAAGAGAGAAGACAGGGAGTTTAAGGAGAAAGACATTCGGTTGGCTACCCTACACCGGGGGTTTATTGAAAGGGACAAGAAAGATAAAAAGAGAGAGGAGGAAAGAGAAGAAAATTGAAAGTAAAAATGCTCGAAGAACCCCACAAGTTATACTGCTTTTGCGCATATAAAAACCGCTTTGTATACGGTCAAACCAAACTTCTCTTCTCCGTCGTATATTTCTAAAAATGTCGACGCAAACATGTTGGCAGCGTTATGTATCGGCGCTTTGCGTTTTTTTTTAATACACCGGCAACAGAACGCATTTACCTAGATTACTGGCAGAAGGTTGCAAACATTTTCACGCCGAAACGGAAGAATGCCAACGGTGAAATGAAACCCATAAAGCACTGCCAAGCTTGCTGTTGATCTTCATAAGAAAAGCGGAGGTTCGGCAACCTTCGCTCATATCGGCATGTTTCCCGCGCAAGCATGCTCTGTTCGCAGTATATAAAAAGTAACACGCACATCACAATTATTTGAACGTTGTTCGTATAAGTGATCACAATATTAGCTACAGCAACGCGTTTGATTACGTTTGCCCTATGTTATCCAAAGCCTACTGGTCTACCTGTTCTATTTCCGACTTCCGTTTATGTTTTAGGGGCGAAGCTCTTTACGTCGTGAGTCGTACATTCTACGTTTGTAGTAGTAGCCACATCTCGTTTAGTAATTGGAATGTCCGCTGGATGGCGGTACTTGTATACAATAAATATAAGATGAAAAGATGCTAGATGGTGGTACTTGCCGTGTCCACCAGATGGACGGGCAGATGGACAAAAAAAAAAACAGACAGAGAGACGCATGGCCGGACAGACGAACGAACGGACATATGTACGAACGGACGGAAGGATGGATGGACGCATAGACGCACAAATAGACGGCCGCATGGACGGACGGATGAACGCACGGATGCTTCGACCTACTCATCGTGATTCACTCCGTGGATATGCTGCGATTTTTTTCTATGTTATCATCACTCTTAAGACCGGTCATTAAAGTCATTCTCTAAATTCTATATATCATGTGCCCCAGACGTATACCTCATTCATTACTGATATTCTTACCAAAGATTATGCGTAATTACTCAATGAATGAATGGATGAACCAATCGATCAAAGGTCACGACGACCTTTATATGAGAGCATATCCGAGCTCCACGTTATCAGCCATTGATTACAGCAGAATATCTTCGAAGAATGTGCGAATGAAACAAAGATTGATACATACTATTACATTGTGGAGAAAAGAGACCTTATGGCGGTAAATCGAGATTAGAAAAGAAAAAAAAAGCTTAACCTTATCTTAAATCACGCTTGCGATGGCTTCGTGTACCGTGTCATTATTGTGCATTGTTCCTTGTGATGGATGTGTCAAGAAGCGGTCTGCCCCCGTTCTCGCAAGTGTTTTGAAATATCGCAGATATCGGAATAAAGAAATCCTTCTGATCACACTATTAAGGGGCGTTGTTGAAGTTCAAAATTCTATGATAGATTTGTACCACTTAACGACATTGCATGGTGTACCACTGTGAACTAGACATTGTAATAATGCGATATTTGTTAGAGCCGTATTTTATCTTATTGTGCATGGGCCTTTCAAGCTCGGATGACCGCGCATATTTGAACAAAAAGGGAGGTGAATACAGACCGCTGTTGTGCTATGGTTACGGGATTGATCGAAGGGACGCCAGACGTGCGGCAGCAATAAAAGAGGCTCTGTAGGAAGCACTAAAGGTCCTTCCGAGCTTGAAAAGATTTTCACCTCCTAAGTGCAGTCAAGTATCATGTGTTATTGTGAGCGCTTTTTCAGAGAGACTTTCCTTAAGACAGGCTCCAATTTTCCGATTAGCTCAATCTTTTGAATGACGTTGTGTTACACGGGGATCACGTGTACATAACTAAAGGAACATCGTTGTGGAGACATAAAAGGTTACCCAGGTTGCGCGTGTGTTTATTACAGTGTTTCGCGACCAACTATAGTGACATATTGTTCAAACTGCACTAAGACATCTGAGTAGATACAGGACGAATTCAGTTTTCTTGGCCTTCCTTTTCTATTATTCGGAAGGCTGTCAGTTCAGTGACTTACGTATTGTCTTTGCCCCCTTTTTTTGGCTAGTGTAACATCGGACAGTGCGCTAGGGTAGTATGATGGAATGTTGTTGGTTTCTCAGATGAAGGTTTTTGACAGGAGCACACGAACGACAGTGAGTGAGGCTGCTGAGGCTTTTTTTTTTCATTGAAAAGGATGAGCACTACTCTATATGTCAACTTTATATGGCGGTCTTTGTTTCCTTGTGAAATTCAATGTGGTAGTTCTTGGTTGAGAGAAGAAAAAAAAAAGTATGTTCTTTATGAGATGTGAAGTTGGCTTTGTTGGTGTTTATGCGCGCATATGCATCATGATGTTTAGTTTGAAATGAGTGCTGTACGTGATTGGGTGCCTAGACGTTTGAACGTGCGCGTGTGTCAGTGTGCAATTCGCTCGTGCTCAAATAATTTTGAAATATTTTTACACCTAACCCAGCAACAAGTTTTTTTAAACAGTGCTTACAATACGAAAGATATACCATATTTCAACATTCTGAAATGCGAATTTATTGTTCAAGGTTCTAATCATGAGTTGTTTGTGAACTATGGTGTCACACAATCTATCAATAAAAGATTGAAGATGATTGGATTGGACTAGATATGCTTCTATTGGGTCCTCCAAAACACAGATGACTGTATCACGGGCCTCCTCACGAGGGGACCGAGATGCTGTGCTGGCTCTGCTTATATATAATAACAGCGTCGTCCATAAGCGCTGCAATTGGGGGAAAATGTTTCAGTACACCTTATACTACGTTGAAGATCACGTTTAATCATGCGATATATACAAATTTGTTTATATGTTTCTGACTTCGTATATATAATGACATGTCACAGGGGTAACTTCTCTTTATAGCGTTAAGCCGACGTTTTGTTAATCAAAAAAACGTGCCGAGCTTTCAAAACGTCAGAATAAAGAGTAGGCCTCGTGACAAAAGTTCAATACAGAGACAACAGAAGAGACATAGGGTAATGCAAATGCCGCCGTCTGTGTGGTCGGATTCTGTCTTATTGGGTATGTGTTCGCAAGACGAATTCTTATCAACTAGATCAACATCCCGTCATTCAAACCAATCATAGTGCTAGAGGGGCTACTTGCCAGAACGGCTGTCCACTGGTAAGAATGATTTGCACGGAAGTACTTTGAAAATTAAACTCCCAAAGTTTGGCAGAGAAAAAAAAGTGCGTCTATGCCACCTGCGTCTGCAGATAGCTTTAGCGGTTGGTGAAAGGTAGACTAGGATGTGCATTGTCACTTTATTGTCAAATACTTGGCATCAACGAACATGTTTCCCGACACCAATTTTTCGGTACAGGTTTGGCTGCTTTGCATCACTTTTTTTTTGTTGCGTGACTAGATGTCACTTGTTTAAGGAGGAAGAACAAACTGATCCCATTAGCCATTGACGGAGATGTGAACAAGTGTTCCGCTTCTAGAAGGGCAAGTACAAAGATTTTTTCTAACCATATATGACTCATATGACTAAGCCTCAACGGCGCATTACAGAGAAAAACACTGTCTCTAAAACAAGCGGAGACGCACAATATAGCCGGAAAAGATAAACAACTTGAATGGAAAAAAAAATAAGTGAAGTGCACATGTAGCCGCGCCACCCTTCATCTTTACAAACGCGCCATACCACGGCATTACAGCGCGCTTCTTTTTTGCTTTCTCAACTCTTCCGGGTTTCTTTCAATAACGTAAACTGCTTGGTCGGCTGTTTGCATAACAAGCCACAGCGTGCGCGGCCACTGTGCTCTGTCAGAGCCGCCTTTAGTTACAGCCACTTTGAGGGCTCTGTAGGCCTTCGGTGAAGAGCCACATGTAGACTCCCCGCCGCACTTCCTGGAGGGCACTCGGTAGCCGAATCGTTGTCCTTGGATCGAGCGAAGGCCGCTTCCAACTACGTAGCAGAACGGCAAGAGTGTTCGGTATTAAGCGAAGCCGCGTTATTTTGGGCCTTCGAAGCGACTGCTGCTGCGCTGCATGCACGCAGACCGATGCGCCCGCGTACACACGAGAGACAAAATCGAAAGCCGGCTGTTACGGGTGACTGAGAGCTTTGCTTCTATTCTCGTATTGTTCGGCCACTATAGTGTCCCTCTGCGACTGCTTGCCGCTGCCCGTCAGAATGGCGGATGCCCGCAAACGACCCGCTTGGGCATTGGCGCTCCTTTCTCCGCCGATGGCGTTGCAAGCGCAGCACTTCATTGCCAATGAAACTACGAGGAGATGGAGGAGGTGGAAGGCGAGCGATCAGATGAAGATGTGCGCGGTGTTACGAGGCGCGGCCGGTGCTTGTTGTCTCGCACCTCCACCCTTCGCTCCCTGATGGCCGCCTCCGGTGATGACAGCTGCAGTGGTTATTAGAGATCTCGCCCCGAACTTGAGCCACCGCGTGGCGGGTGTTTTGCCGGATGGTGCGAAGAGGGACGTGATTAAGGAATAATGGAAAGGTCGAGATTAGCGTGGTTGAGAAGAGTGCAGCGATCGAGAGAAATAAGGTTGAGCGTAGGCGTAAGCGATTCAGGAAGACGTTGTATTAGGGTGAGGCATTTGTGGGACAAGACTGCGCCGTATACGTGTCGAAACAAACCGATATAGGCGATTGCGTACGAGCTTAGTAGAATTAATAAGCCGCAATTAGATAAGCTCACCAAACGCTACGCTATTCGGCGTGCACATGAAAACTAAAACGGTAGATGTCAGTGAACGAATGAATCGGTATATACTCTCACTATTGCGTTTCTTTCTCATTTGGAAAAAAAAATGGGCAGACCCACGTACAGTGGGAATCGATGATATGCGAAGCACGGACGAGGAAGGGTGATAGGTCCGTTTAAAATTAGCACAATGTTAAGATGCGGAAATAAATTGTGCCGTACATGACTTCCATGTCATGATTATCATGTTTAGACGTTTTATTTACCTTCGTGATCTATTAAGGTTACCTGATACCAACTTTGGTATACATATGGACCCTAGCGAAACGGCCGCGAGCGTGCTATGAGCGTAGCATGTAGTCATGATTTACATAAAATCCATATAATGATTATCCAATTTCAACGTCTCATTTACATTCATCGTTGATTCACGTCACGTAATGACGAATTTGGTAAAAGTAAAACTAGTGAAACGGCCGTGAGAGTGCTATGAGCGTAGCATGTAGGCATGTTTTACATGAAACGCATATTATGATTATCAGCATTGGACGGGTAATTTACATTCGTCGTCTATTCACTTCCCGTGATACCAAATTTGGTACATGTGGCGCTAGCGCAACGGTGGTTAGCACGTCATAGAGGGCCCAATATACTCCAACGCAACGATGACGCACGCGCAAGCTGGGCGCAGCGATGCCACGCTAGCAAAACGCGAGCACTCTATAGTGTGACGTCAGGTGTGTCAGGTGTGACCCCGATATTCCCCTAGTAGAGATTAATGGATCTGCCCAGTGACAACCGGCATGAAATGAGACATGCTGCATGTCGCACCGATGACGTTACTTAGCACCGCGTCTGCCTCTCTTCGTGACGGAGGGACGCCGGGTGCGCTCAAACGCGCATGCGTCAAAGCAACCCAGTGCGGCGCGCATCTGTGAGTACATGGCATGCAGATTCACAATGAAGGTCAGTGGGCTGATTCATTGATCTCTACTAGGGGGATATGGGGGCCTGGCGTGGCATCGCCGGCACGCTGGTGCGCACGCGCGCCGGCTCACGTCGAAGTGAATTGGCGCCTTGAGATTGGTATGTAATAGTTTTCTTACATGACACGCATCTCATGATTATCACGTGTGCACCAGTCACATACCTTCGTCATCCATTGGTGTCACGTAATACCAAATTTGGCATATGTGAAACTTGCGAAACGGCCGCGAGCGTACGATCAGCATGTAGTCATGTTGTTCCATGACACGCAGGTCGTGATTATCATGTTTGGATGTGTCGTCCGTTCGCGTCACGTACCACCGAGCTTGCCACATGTGAAGCTAGCGAAATGGCCGCGAGTGCATCATGAGCGTAGCATGTAGTCAAGTTGTTACATGACACGCATGTCATGATTTTGGTGTTAGGGTCTCTCGATTGTGTTCGCCATGCAATCATGTCATGCCATACCAGTTTTGCAACATGCCATGTGAATGAAACCACCGCAAGACCATGACATTTAAATCATGACATTCATGACATACATGTGATGATTTTCATGTTATGACTAGTCAGTTATGTTTGTCATAAAGTCATGCTATATCAAACCAATTTTGGTATGGACATTCAAACAGCCAGGAGAGCTAAAAGTCGTAGGTGGCTGGATAGATAAATAAATAGATAGATAGATAGATAGATAGATAGATAGATAGATAGATAGATAGATAGATAGATAGATAGATAGATAGATACGCTCAAAGTCACCGACGTTCGCCAAGAAATTCTTCGCATTTAATAACAACAAGAGAAAATACACGTGAGTAAAGCACACAGATGCGTTCCAACTGGACTCGGGATCTCAGGCATATGTCATTCCAGTGTAAAGAGACGTGTCATGGTGCCTAGTCAAGGCTTGCAAGTACTGGTCATGGAACATCCCATACACGCTGTGTACAGACAGATCATATAGTGATTTCGGCTTTCTATTCCTCAGTCTTTTTATCTCTTAATCCCCTTATTACACCGCCTAATAGCAATCTGGATGCGTGTAGGGTTGGCCTTTCTGCTTTTGCTTCCTCTTCCTCGTCTCTTATTTCTTATTACCTCTAAAACTCTACGCATATAATATTTCTTTTCGCTTATACAAATACGAATCCCTGATTACTACGCGAAAAGGACAGTCTGGCGGCCGAGGCGTTGTGCTGATAAGCTACAGACCACGGGTTCGATTCCCAATTACGACAACTACATTTACATCGTAGAGAAAAGTGAGACCAGCCGTGTGGTTAGATTTATATGTACATTAAAGACAGGTAAAACGAATGTGGTGTCTACCACTACCGCATACCTCATAATCTTATCGTTGTTCTGGCCCGTAAAACCACTGGTGACAACCTATTCTCTTACCGCTTCTTTTGTCGGTTCACGGGCCCTAACCAAGAAAACTGGTGTACGCCACAAAGGACTGATACGAATAGAGAAAGATAATCTTGTTTTACGCTTGCCTGGTTCGTCTTTTACTCATGCTTTCTTTTTGCCACAGCTTTTCAACAATTACGACCGTTACAGACTCGCAGTTTTAAACTAAATATATCTTCGCTTCCCTGGAGTATCTCTCTCTCTCTCTCTCTCTCTCTCTCTTTTATCCTCCTCATAGACTTGATTAACAAGTTGGCTTCATGGGAATAGATGGTAGGAGTGCTTTGTGTCAGGACAAGACGTACGCCTGGCAATGACAGGTCTTTTTCGCGGTAGTCTGAACTAATTACACATGCACACACGCGCAGTGAAAATACAAAGATATATAGGGAGCCATTGTTATAGCAGAAACAAAGTGAAGGTGGAACACTGGTGACAAAACGAAGACACGGGCCACCGTGCACTAACCTTTAACGTTCGCGCGGTTGTGGGCGGTATTAAACTATCAGAGTGTAGAGCGTTGCTCTGGTGCTTTGTCCGAGCCGTTAATTCACTATGGCTATTGGTTAATTCACTCCTATCAACCGCGACAAATAGGGCTTCATACATGCACGTGCAGGACTTCGTTTTAGTTGGGACTATCGCAGTTGTCAATCACTGTTATGAATTTACATAAACTGTGTTGAAAACAACCTCAAAGAAGTACTGAAAGTATTGAAGCTATCAAAGTGTGTAATATTATTAAAAAAGAAAAGAAGATGGAATCGCGGAGTTGTGCATGGTCTTTTGTGGTCTTTTAAAAGTTGCCGCCTTTATACAACGTCTATCCTGAGCTTAGGTTTTGCCTCTCTTCAAAGTATTGTATTTGAAATGAAGCAGGCTCTTGGGGGCTTAGAAATAAGTATAATTCAAATTGATTACGATGAAGCAAGCCTAGGAAAGAAAATGATAGTGGTAGTTAACCTTAACGTACAAGAAAATGCACAGTAGCTCAGGGAACAAACTGGTGTAAAAAAAAAAAAATCTTAGTTGAAATCAAGCAGACATAAGCTGGGGCCCGGCACGTAGCGCGTTGACAAGATAACCTCTAGTAGTAAGGGATGACAGACTGGATTCCGAAATAAGGCTTGCGTGTGAGAAAGAGGAAAAAAGTTAGGTGGAAAGACGATATTTAGAAGTTGGCGGAGATAACGTTGTCGTAGCCAGAACAGGACAGGGTTGATTGAAAAAAACGTGAGAAAGGCTTTCGCCCGGTAGTTGGCACACTCAGCATGTTCATGATGATGACGATGACAACTATTACACTTGGAAGGCACCCTTCATGGTGATCCAGCGGTTATAATGGTCTACCTAAGACTTGAAGGTCATCGGATCAAATTCCGGCTGATGCAAGCGCACATCAATAGAGGAACATGCTACAGGCCCCTGTGCTCAGATTTTGGAGCGCGTTAAGGAGCCCTAAGTGCTTGAAATTACAGGAAACCTCCACTATGGTG